>NC_061111.1:59868176-60168176 GCF_002878395.1 Capsicum annuum | reverse complement strand
TAAAAACATACTACAGACTCTTATGATCAGTGAAAACATCAACATGGACACCATACAAATAGTTTCTCCAGATTTTCAAAGCAAACACAACAGCAGCCAACTCAAGGTCATGGGTGGGGTAATTTTTCTCATGGGGTTTCAACTGTCTAGAAGCATAAGCTATCACCTTACCCTTCTACATCAATACGCAACCCAACCCAACTCTCGAAGAATCACAGTACACCACAAAACCATCAACACCATTAGGCAAAGTCAAAGCAGGGGCTGAAGTGAGTCGAGTCTTCAACTCCTCAAAACTCTTCTCACAAGATTCGAACCATAAGAACTTCACTTTATTTTGGGTCAACCGAGTCATAAGAGACGCTATAGAGGAGAAACCCTCAACAAAATGGCGGTAATAGCCAGCTAAAACCACGAAACTTTAGATATCAGTTGGAGAAATAGGTCTAGGCCAATTTCTAACAGCTTTGATCTTTTGGGGATCAACTCTAATACCCTCGAAAGAAATGATATGACCCAGAAAAGCAACTGACCTTAGCCAAAACTCACACTTACTGAACTTGGCAAATAACTTGTGATCTCTACGAGTTTGCAAGATAGTTCGAAGATGATCAGAATGTTCATCCTCACTACGAAAGTACACGAGTATATCATCGATGAACACTATGACAAACATATACAATTATGGTTTAACAATCAATTCAAGAGGTCCATGAAAGCTACTGGGGTATTAGTTAACCCAAAATATATAACAAGAAACTCAAAATGGCCATAACGAGTTTGGAAAGCGGTTTTCGGGATGTCACACTCCCTAACTTTGAGTTGATGATAGCCGGAATAAAGGTCTATCTTTGAGAAATAACTTGCACCTTGGAATTGGTCAAACAAATCATCTATTCTCGAAAGGGGGTACTTATTTTTTCTGGTGAATTTATTTAGTTGGCGGTAATCAATGCACATACGCAAAGAGCCATCTTTCTTTCTCACAAATAATACAGAAGCACCCCAAGGAGAAACACTGGGCCTTATGAAACCCTTATCTAGTAGATCTTTGAGTTGCTCTTTCAACTCCTTAAGTTCTGCAGGGGCCATATGGTAAGTAGGAATAGAAATGGGCTGAGTATCGAGAAGAAGATCAATCCTGAACTCTATCTCTCTATCAGGAGTTATCCTTGGGAGATCATCCAAAAAGACATCAAAAAACTCATTGACGACCTTAATAGACTGGAGAGTTGGAGTCTCAGACTTAGTGTCTTTGACTCTAACCAAATGGCAAATACACCCTTTGGAAATAAGCTTTCTAGCTTTGAAGTAAGAGATAAAATGACTCTTGGGTGACACAGAATCCCCTGACCACTCAAACATGGATGCACCTGGAAACTGAAACTTGACCACTCGGGTCCGACAATTAATAGAGGCATAAGAAAAATACAGCCAGTCCATACCCAGAATCACATCAAAATATACCATGTCTAACTCAATCATATCAGCCAACAAGACTCTATGAAGAACGGTAACAGGATACTTTTTATACTATTTTTGGGCAACAATCGAATCATCCACTGGGTAGAAACTAGGATAGACTCAGGAATAATCTCAGGACTCATTTCAAAATTCACAGCAATCAAAGGTGTAACATATGAGAAACTAGATCCAGGATCCAACAAAGCATACACATCAAACTGAAATATATGAAGTATACCAGTAACAACATCAGGAGAGTCCTCCTGTTCCTGGAAGGACATTAAAGCATAGAATCTATTCTGGTGCTGCCCTCCAGCATTTCTAGAAGAGGCGCCCTGAGCTGGGGCTGGGCGAGTTGCTGGAATTGGAGCACTAACAGTCTGAGTCTGGGTCTGAGGGTGATAGTAACGATGCCCTTTTCCATCCTGTGGACAATCTCTAACTCTGTGACCCATGTCACCACACCAGAAATAACCCCTTTTCTCACCCCAACACTCACCCGAATGAGCCCTACCACACTTAGGACACAGGGGACGAATTGGCTTACTACAAGCACTGTACTGGGACCTGGATACATATGACCTACTACCTTGCTCCTGCCTACCTCTAGGCACAGGAGCACTAGTATATAATGGTGCTGGCATAGACAAGCGATCCTAATACTGAGGGTGACTCCCTCCCTATGATCTAGTCTGACCCTGTCCGTGCTGCTCGGACCTAGCACTCTTATTCCCTCTCATTCTATCTCTCTCCTTAATCTTGTCTGCCTCAATCTGTTAGGCATGAGTCATTAGACTAGAAACATTCATCTCACTATTCAGCATAGCAGACCTACACTCCTTAACCACATAACTAAACACTCCAGTCATAAACTTACTCATACTAGCCCTATTATTAGCCACTAAGTCAGGAGCATACTTGGCCAACTGATTGACCTTTAGACAGTACTCCCTAACATTCATAGAGCCCTGTCGCAGGTTCATAAACTCTTCCACCTTTGGCTCCCTCATCTCCAAAGGGATAAACTTATCTAGGAATACATCCTGGAACGTTTGCCAAGTTGTAGGGACAACTCCCTTACCTCTACCTTTCCTCTAAGAAATAACCCAGTCATAAGCAAGGTCTTTCAACCTATACGTAGCCAACTCAACACTATGTTCCTCAGATACATGCATCACCTAAGTAATCTTCCACACCTCCTCTAAGAATAACCTTGGATCCTCATCAGACTTGGACCTATAGAATTCAAGTGGATTCATCTGCATGAAGTCACGGATCCTGGCAGCAGCTGACTCACCTTTCTACTGTTGTGAAGCTGGGGTCGGGTTGGCCTGAACAGTTGCAGTAACAGCTTGGGCTAGCACCTAAAAGGCTGCCCAAAATTTAGCATGAGACATGTTTTCATTCAATGGGTCAGCGGGTTGAGGTTGCTGACCATCATTATTTCTTTTCGCTTGACATAGAGGCATATTTCTAAAAGAGGAGAGCAAGAATCAATAGCAGAGAAAGACACTTTAAGCACGATAGACTTCTGAAAGAAAGAATCACACTTTTTCCTAAAACATCCTGTACCCTCTTGCTCATAGATGTGGCGTGCTACACACCTATGATTAAGACTTTACTTAACACATCTTGACAGACTCCCTAGGATACCTTAAAACTTTAGGCTCTGATACCAAGTTTGTAACACCCCAGAAAATGGGTCCCGGAGCATCACACGGTGCTTTGAGGCTACGAGTAGCCCCAAGCTAACCCTTTGAGCCATTTTCATTCAATTTAACACAAATCAATGGGGTTTTCATAAATAACCCTCAAATATCAATAGAGTAATCATCATCCAAGAATAAAAGAATTTCAAAAAGATAACAAAATATGACTTATTAGTCAACTCCCAACATTTATACTACTCTGACAAGCCTCTAAGAAATTCAATAAAACAAGCGATCCATTGAGACATGCCTCAACTGGCTCATACTCAGTTATTAAATGTGACCAATTTCATGAAACCAACATCAGACATCACGTCCTTGGAACATGAGATCTCACCACAATAGATGATGTAGAACAGCATGCCCAAAAAATTACTGTTGAACCTAGAATTGAGCACCTGAACCTACATTCCGAGAAAATGCAGCCAACATCCGAAGATGTGGGTCAGTACCAGGGAAAGGAACTGAGTAAATGGGGGTGTATGTAGTTGTATAAACATCATCATCATAAATATTTATAAGAAATATGCAGGATGTATGAAAGACTCACATAGCCCGAAGAAAATCATCATAATCATGAGAGGATGAAATAAGTACAATAACACATGTGAGTCATCATATAATTTGTCAATCACTTTCAGTTCATCAAGAATATCAATTCTCATAATGTAAATATCATTTAAGTCTTTTGAAAGAATAACTTTCACAATTCCACTTTCAAATCACTTCACCATTCACCATAGACATAAGAAAACACACACACACTGGGATATCCTATAACCGATATAAACCATGTGAGCTACATGGAGTCCAACGTACAACCCACGTTGGGGAGAGCCATCCTATCCTTGCCATTAGAGTAGGACTATCAATATCAAATCTACACAAACTAGTGATCACTATATAAATCAGCCTCAGGCTCACTCCTACGAGGGAACGTAATTCTAGGAAAGTAAGTTCAATTTATATCTCCCACTCAGTGCTAAAGATTTCTCCCGGACTTAGCTCAAATCATTTCAAAGACAACCTACGACAAAACAATTTCAGTAATATCTAAATATACATCGGGAGCCATCATGCTTCCCATCTATCAAAATCAACCACATTGTGAATTTCTTTCACACTCAAGTTCAAAACAACTCCATTAAGATCAAAAGGTTAAATCATTCAAAATATCTCAAATATTCAACATCAACGTGCTTATAACACAGACTTTCTAAAAAAAACACAATTTCCAATGGGGATTCACGACCCAAATATCAGAATCATGATAAATATCATTCAAGATTCATGTTTTATATCTCCACATATGTAAATTCATCTTTCAAAATCATAAACATCAGGATTTCATAATAATCATCATAAGATATGGGTTCATGCTTCAAATTCGTGAAAGTCAAATAAAAATCATGCCTTTGTAAAGAAAATTACTTTTGGGCACAAGAACGAAAGAGAGTTCTTGTTGAAAAACCCCACATATCTTGAATGATGAACTTTAGATCGATGCTGATTTTTGAGATGTTAATCGTGCCTTTGAATGATGGTTCTTGGAGTTCTTGAACTAGGAATTTGGAATCTTGAATAAATTTGCGGAATTAATGGTGTACTTTGGAGGTTCTTGAAGATGGATGTAGGAGCTTAGGATTTTCTTTTTGAGGGAATTTGATGAAATATAACATATAATGCTTCTAATAGGCTTTAATATAAGGTTTGGATGGATTTTGGGTGAGGGGGAATGACCAAAATGCCCCTAAAAACCAAATAATTCTTGAATCTGTCCTTTGGTGGACTGTTTTGATAGTCTAAAGTAGATCAACCATAACATTTTACTCCAATATCCAAATTGGATGAAACTAATTTCATTAGAAAGAGGAATCTCATATATTTCCTTTGATATATAGTATCTCGCCCAGATCATTGTGTACAAGAAGTTATGATCATTTGAAGTTGATCCAAAAATTTACTTTTGATAGGTTGAAGTAGATCGACCATAACTTCTTACTTATATAGAAAAATTGGATAAAACCAATTTCATTGGAAAGAGTACTCACAGATCTTTCCGTTGATACATAGTAGATTACCCAGATCATTATGTATAAGGAGTTATGATTTTTTAAATTTGGAGCAAAAATACGCCAGGCCTTTGTACTTTTTCCTGCATGTTTTACTGTTCACTACTATTCACGGTTCGATCAGAATGTTAATAACTCGTCGTTCGGGTGTCTATTTTGGATGATCCACTTATCGTTGGAAAGATTATTCAATACTCTACGCAATGGTGGACATAATCTAATACATTCCACACGGAAAAATTTATAATTCATTCTAGAAGATAGAACCCAACACGTTTACGCACAAAATTTCAACAAAAAATTTCTCGGGGTATTACATTTGAGTTCCTATTGGTCAAAGTAAGATCTTGGTATAGATATTTATTAGTCTTAGGGTCCTTTCCCTTTTTAGGATTCATAGATTAATGAATATTGTGTGTCAAGTTTCTATCTGTTTCATTGTAAATCTTTTTAATGTTGTGTTGTTGGATATAAAAGTATAGTGAAGCCGTGTGGGGCTCTTTCGATTCACTAGAAATATTGTCTTTGTTGTTCTTGTTGTTAAACTCACTTTTCTAGTTCAAATAATTAATGCAATCCTGGCGAAGCCGTGTGTGGCCATTTTTTATTCACTAGCACTTTATTGTTCATCTTGTTGTTCTTGTGTTGGTTGGAATCTCTTGATACACACTTACCATTGTATCATTTGGTATCAGAGCTCAATGCTAGGTTTTGTTCTTACTAAACCAATCTTGGGAGGCTCTTACCAAAAAATGTGTTTTTGAATATTTTGGTCAAAAAATTGATTATATATCTACAAAAGATTTTACTTATTTAGTTTGTTTCATGTGTTGATTTCTTCTTTATCAACACAAAAAGTGTATAAATCTAAAGTTGAGCTTAATAGGAAGAGAATTTTTGTTGTAAAAACTTGAAGTGGTCGTGAGTTTTGACTTGTGTTAAGACATTGGAAGTGACCATTGTGGTGTATTGTTGTTATGTTCTTGAAGGTATTGATGTTGTGTTCATCCTAAAATTCTCCTCATCCTATGTCTTAAATTCTATAAAGATAAATAGATCCAAATAAAAAGGTTGTAAGAAAAAATTGAAAAAAAATTGTTTGTGAGAAGACTTGCCAACATCACCTTTTCAAGACTTGACAACCACTTTTCCTTCAAATAAGGAACCTTGTCTTGTGGGAATAGTGAGGTCAAACATCAACTTTTGAGTTTGAAAAAAAAATTGAAACAGGTTAGAAGACCTTATGTTTTCTATCACAATAACAAGTCATTCATTACAAAAGATCTAATGTGACTAAGACTTCAAGTCGATGAACTACTTATGTGGACCCGCGGCCAATGATATGCTACCACGTCTCCTAAGTTACTGTTCACATGATAATTAAGCTTAAATTTGGATGTTCTAGTTTCTAATTATTGATTCCTAGTTTCCTTTAATTGACTTAAGATCTAATTAAAAAACTAGTACATTCCTACTAGCTTGTAAATTAGTCCCCTAAAGCCTTATGTTCGTGTCAACGTTTGTTTGTGTTCTTTTGTCTTTTGAATACGTTGTAACTCTTGGCTTTAGTCCGATGAGAATTATTTGAGTTTCAAATAAGAATCCATTCTGGGCAAGAGCACACTCATACCTTACGGATTCACGGGTTCCTAGCCAATCTAAAACACTTGTGGAACTTAAGTGTGAGTGAACCAAGAGAGTGTGAGTGAGTAGAGGGATTTTAAACTAACTTGTTTGTTGCTTGTGTAGGTGATACCTTGATAGTCGAGGGAACCACATCTCAAAACGTGGATTCTAATGAAATGGAGAATATAAGGGTCACTCTTGAGGCTATGACCTGAGCTCTTTAAAGGTTGAGTACGGAAGTGGGAGCCATAAGGGGAGAAGTAACAACTATTAGTGGGAGGTTAGAACAAGTGGAGAGTCAAAGGAACTCTCGTCCTTCTACTCCTCGACATGTTTCGTCAAGTGGACATGATAGAAATTCCTCCACCACCGTTACTCCTAAAACATGGCCATAATTGCCAAATCCTTCACTAGCTCCACGAAATGTCAAAAGCCAAACAACTTATAACCATCTAAACCGAGACTCCAATAGACAAGCACATTCCCAAAAACCTCAAGTTCTGCAAGATGTACTCGAACATCAAATGCCTCTACAAAATCTGAACCCCCCTTCCAAGCTCCACTAAACCAAAGAACACCACCTCCACAAAATCCAAATCCTCCGAATCAAGTTCCAAATGTCCAAAACTATCCCATCCACCTTGAGGAATATGGTACAGAGTAATATAAAGGGTATGGAGCCTATGTCGTTACCTACATGAGGAGGGAAGGTATCAGAGGGGGTCATCTAGATCCAAGAAGATACTTAGGGTATGGAGAAAGGGGAAACTGACACCTAGATAGATACGTAGGCATCAACACCATCAAATTGAGCCTACCTATCTTTAAGGGTAAAAGTGACCCCAAGGTGTATCTTGCTTAGGAGTCGGCGTGTGATAACGTGTTTCAAGTGAATGATATCTCAGCGAAGAAGGAGACTTGTTATGCCATATCTTATTTTGAAGGCTATGCTAACACTTGATGGGAATACATCAAGCAGTTCAGCAACGAGTTAGTAGAGGGACAACCACCACCATGGTTTCGGTTGAGGTACCTAATGAGGCAACGGTATCGTCTCAAAAGTTATCGTCATGAGTTTTTTGCTAGGTTGTACAATTTGCAACAAGGAATTCGAAATGTTATGACGTACTATGTTAGTTTCAACATCTCATGTTGAAGCTTGATTATCAGGGAGAACAAATTGGCCATGACATCATTCGGTTCAAGTGTGGGTTGAATGAAGAGATCTTTACTCATTTGACGCTTCATAAGTTTGATACCGTTGAAATGATTTTCCAAGAGGCTCTTGAGATTGAAAGGTATCTTAAAGAAAGGTCATCATTCAAGGAAAAAGGACCATCAACCTCGGGTTTGCCGAGGAGCAAAGATATGGTTCAACCATCTTCGGGTTGGCCCAAAAACAAGGACCAACCCTCCACTACAAGGCTTCCTGATCCTAAAATAGTTCACAAATTTCCTCCCTGGCAAGAAGTTCATAGGTATCCTAATCCTAAAGGGTTCCAATGTTTCAAGTGCCAAGGTTGGGGACATAAAGCCAATGAATGTCCAAACCGGCGCAATATGATCCTAAGGGAAGGGATATTGTATTACCTTGTTGAGGAAGTGGGTCTTGAAAAAGAAGATAATGTCACCAAGCCTCAAGATGGAGAGGAACCCAAAAATAATCCATATGATGATGATGATGATTGTGAGGACGCTTATCCGTAAGAAAGGGAGTGCATGGTTCCAAACTTTGTAGTGAGGCGTTCCATAATTAGTAAGGCAATAGATGATCCTAGCCAACGGGAGAATCTATTCCATACTAAATATCTTGTGAAGGGAATGTGTGCACTATGGTAATAGATAGTGGAAGTTGTGCGAATGTAGTTAGTGTTGCAATGGTGAACTTCTTGAAATTTTCGACTACACCTCACACTATTCCTTACAAGTTGCAATAGTTATATGGATGCGGCGAGTTAAAGGTTACAAGGCAATGTATGATATATTTTAAGGTAACCAACTACCATGACGAGGTGCTTTGTGACGTGATACCAATGCAAGCTTGTCACTTTTTATTAGGAAGGCCTTGGCAATACGATAGGTTGGCCAAATATGATGGAAGGTCCAATCGGTATACACTTGAGAAGGATGGTCGCAAGGTCGCTCCTCATCCATTATTCCCTTCACAAGTAAATGAATTACTCTAAAAGATGTGGGAATTGTGGAAAAAAGGAAAGAAGGACAAGAGTAAGGAAAAAAGAGGGGAACCCGAGAGTGAGAGAGTAGAGGAAACCGAGGGGCTCCTAATCTCTAAGGGGAAAGGAAGTGTGGTAATGATTGCTAGAAGGAAAGAATTATTTGTGGATCATGATGAGGGCACTCTGATGCTCCTCTTGGCTCATTATTTTAATACTAATGACACTAACATTTTCATCTCTCCTTCTATTTCTTATCATTTACAGGATTACGAGGATGTCTTCCTAAAGGAATTAGCAGACGGATTACCCCTACTTCGGGGAATTGAGCACCAAATAGATTTTTTTCCGGGTTCACAATTACCCAATAAACCAGCTTATAGGAGCAACCGAATGGATACCAAGGAATTGCAATGCCAAGTTGAGAAACTCCTCAACAAAGGGTATATCAAGGAGAGTATGAGCCTTTATGCGGTTCCAGTGCTACTAGTTCCTAAGAAAGATGGGACTTGGTGCATGTGCGTTGATTGTTGAGCCATCAATAATATAATGATAAAATATCGTCACCCTATTCCTAGGTTAGATAATATGCATAATGAATTGAGTGGTTCGTGTTTGTTTAGTAAAATTGGTTTAAGGAGTGGCTATCACCAAATTCGTATGCAATCGGGTGATGAATAAAAAACTACCTTCAAGACCGAATTTGGTCTTTATGAATGGATGGTTACGCCATTTGGCCTAACAAACACTCCAAGTACTTTCATGAGGCTAATGAATCATATGATGAAGCCATTTATAATAAATTTTTTTGTTGTTTACTTTGATGATTTGTTGGAGTATAGTAAGTCCTTAGATGAGCATGTAAAGCATTTATAATGTATGTATAATGTCCTCCGAAAGGAGAAGTTATATGCTAATCTAGAAAATTGTTCTTTTGGTGACCATGAGGTTGTATTTCTTGGGTTTGTGGTGAGGTCAAGAGCGGTCGAAGTGGATGAATCTAAGATTGACACCATTAAAAATTGGCCAACTCCCAAAACCGTAGGTGAAGTGAGAAGCTTCCATGGGTTGGCTAGTTTTTATAGAAGTTTTATCAAAGGATTTAGAACCATTGCTGCTCCCTTGACCGAAGTGATTAAAATGGGTCAGCCTTTCAAGCGGGGAGATGAACAAGCTAAGGCCTTCATGGATTCGAAATCTATGCTCATCTTGGCCCCTTTGCTACAATTGCTAAATTTTGATAAGACTTTTGAGGTCGAATATGATACTAGCAAAGTTGGCATAGCCGCAGTTTTAATGCAAGAATTAAAGCTTATTTCCTACTTTAGCAAAAAGGTCAAAGGACCAACTCTAAACTACTCTACATACGATTTAGAGTTGTGTACGTTTATTAGCTTGGCGACTTGGCAACATTATTTGTAGCCTAAAGAATTCTTGATCCGAACGGATCATGAATCCTTAAAGCATCTACAGCAAAAGACAAGCTTAACCAGTGGCATGCCAAATAGATTGAATTTCATGAAACTTTCCCTTATGTTATTCAATACAAAAAGGGTAAAGACAATGTGGTTGCCGATGCTTTATCCCGAAAATATGTGCTTGTGTCTACTTTTTTATCTAAGTTGATGGGGTTTGAAAGCATCAAGTCTTTATATCCCGAGAACCCTCACTTTGCTCCTATCTATAGGGAAAGTGAAGAGTTGGAGAGGGATAGGTAGGTTATGGATAGGGGTTCCCATTCTATACCAAATTTAATGGATACTTGTTTAAAGGTAGACTATTGTATGTTCCAAGTTCGTAGAGAGAATTATTTGTAAGGGATGCACACAATGGCGGTCTAATGGGCCATTTTGGGGTCGAGAAGACCCTCAAAATTTTGGAAGAATAATTTTATTAGCTTATAATGCACAAGGATGTGGCCCGGATTTGCGGCCAATGTATTGAGTGAAAAGAGCCAAGTCACAGCTCAAACTCCACAGGTTGTACACCCCATTGTCCACCCCTTTGCGTCCTTATCTTGACATATCAATGGACTTTGTGTTGGGATTACCGAGGACTAGAAGGGGGTAGGATAGTATTTTTGTCGTGGTGGATCGGTTTTCTAAGATGGTTCACTTTATTCCTTGTTCTAAATTTGATGATGCGCCTAACATAGCCTCTTTATTTGTTGATAATATTGTAAAACTTCATGGTGTTCCGAGGACCATAGTGAGTGATAGGGATTCTAAATTCCTAATCCACTTTTGGAAGTCCATGTGGTGTAGACTCGGTACTAAGTTATTTTTTCGACATCATTCCACCCACAAACCAATGGCCAAATGGAAGTAGTAAATAGGACCTTAGGGTCTATGCTACGGTCCATGTTTATAGGAAAAATGACTTCTTAGGAGGAGCACTTACTATTGATTGAGTTTGCTTATAATCGTGCTATACACTCGAGCACGGGGATGACACCCTTTTAGTGCATATACGACATCAACCCCATCACCTCTTTGGATTTAACCCCTTTGTCAAGTGATCTTATGATAAGCTTAGATGGAAGAAAACAGGCTTAGGCCATGAAGAAGCTACATTGGAAGGTGACGTTGCGGTTGGAGAATAAAAACCAAGAAGTTGTGAGGCGAGCCAACAAAGGAAGAAAAAAGCTCATTCTTGAATTGAGAGATTGGGTGTGGGTGCACCTAAGGAAGGATAGATTCCCATCTCAAAGGAAGGCTAAGTTGATGCCATGGGGTGATGGCCCATTCCAAGTATTAGAAAAGATCAACGGCAATGCCTACAAGATTGATCTACCTACAAAATATCAAGTGCACAAAACTTTCAACGTGTGTGATCTCTCTCTGGTGGAAACGGTGGAGGATGGAAATGATCCAAATTTGAGGACAAATTCCCTTCAATATAGAGAGGATGATACAGCAATTCCTAGCTTAAGACCTGTCACACAAAGCCAAGCACGTGAGTTGTAACGACTCCAAGCCTTGTTCACATTCTTGGCCATGCGTGAGGACCTTGTGAGCCCATCTAAGGGCCTATATTTAATAAAATGTGAAGAGGCCCACCAAGATACCCTAAACCCACCCACTTAAATGCCAAGGGTATTTTAGTCTTTGTCCCTTCTTTCTAAGTGACTATATAAGCCATGTAACAGGGCTAGTCTTGCTGTAGTTCATTCCTATTATTCAAGAAACAAAAGACTTGTAAATTTTTTGAATTCTTTTTCTCATTTGGAGAGGCCAAAACTGAATTCTCTGTAGTAGAGTGATACTAGTGTTGTATCTTGGCTAGAAACTACATTCTTCAGCTTCTTTAAGATCCTCTTGGTCCAAGTAAGAACTTGGTATTGATATTTATTAGTCTTAGGGTCCTTTCTCTTGTTAGGGTTCTTAGATTAACGAATATTGTGTGTCAAGTTTCTATCTCTTTCTTTGTAAATCTTGTTAATATTGTGTTGTTGAATATAACAGTCTAGTGAAGCCGTGTGGGGCTCTTTCGATTCACTAGAAATATTGTCTTTGTTGTTCTTGTTGTTAAACTCACTTTTCTAGTTCAAATAAGTGTTGCAATCCTAGTGAAGCCGTGTGTGGTCATTTTCGATTCACTAGCACTTTGTTGTTCATGTTGTTGTTCTTGTGTTGGTTGGAATCTCTTGATACACACTTACCATTGTATCAGAACATCAATGTGTTTTGTCCTCTCATGAAACATCTAATCTTTTGTACGGAAGATAACACTCTGACTGTTGCAAAATACCATAGTAATCTGTAAGTCATTGCTAAGTGCACCGAATAGACCCTTCAACCAAATAGCTTCCCTAAAAGCCTCTATAATAGCCATGTACTGTGCCTCAGTAGTTGACAAAACAATCATAGTCTATAAGGTAGCTTTCAAAATAATATCACAACCACCAATGGTGAAAACATAGCATGTAAGGGATCTCTTTTTATCATGGTCTCCTGCAAAATCAAAATCAACATACCCGATTACTCCATCTCTATTTTGCCCAAACTGCAAACAAACATCAGTAGACCCATGCAAGTATCAAAAAATCCACTGAACTGCGTTCCAATGTTATTTTCTAGTATTTGCCATATATCTACTAACTGCACTAATGGCATATGATAAATATGGTCGGCAACACACCATAGCATACATAATAGAACAGACGGCACTAGAGTATGGAACTCGAGACATATAGTCACGCTCATTATCTATCTTTCGTGATAAAGTGGACAAGAGTTTGAAGTGAGATGCCAATGGAGTACTGATAGGCTTCTCATTTTGCATATTGAACCTGTGAAGCACTTTCTCAATATAGGTATAACTTACACTTGTTTCTATCACTCATAATTTCCATGCCATGAATCTTCTTTGCTGCTCTTAAATCCTACATCTCAAACTCCTTACTTAGTTGGGCGTTCACTTTTATTATCTCTTTCATATCCTTTGCTGCAATCAATATATAATCAACATACCAGAGAAGATACATGAGTGAACCATCACTTACCTCCTAGAAGTAAAGACAACTATCATAGTTGCTCCTCTGAAACATATAAGGGGTCATAAAAGAGTCAAACCTCTAATACCCTTACCAGGGTGACTACTTTAAGCCATAAAAAGACTTTTTCGGTAAGCATACATAGTCCTCCTTTTTTTGAGACAACAAAGCCCTCTGATGGCTTCATATGGATGTCTTCCTCAAGTTCTCCAAGTAAGAATGCAGTTTTGACATCTTACTGCTCAAGCTCAAGATTATGCATGGCCATAATACAAGCAACCCTCGAATTAAACTATATTTTAACATTGGAGAAAACACGTATATAAAGTTAATACCTGGAACCTGACAATAACCTTGAGAAACTAGTCATTCTTTGTACCTAGCATCTTCAACTCCCAATGTTCCTTCTTTACTTTTGAATACCCACTTGCAACAAACAACTTTCCTATCTTTAGGCAACCTCACCAGATCCCGTGGGCCATTCTTATGAAGTGATTCCATCTCCTTCTACATAGCAATCATCCACTGGCCAAAATCATCACAAGTAACTACCTCTAAGTAAGAAGAAGGATCTTCACCAGAATCAATACCTTCTACTACACTCAATGCATATGCAATCAAATTAGCATCACTATACTTTTGAGAAGGTTTAATATCTCTTCTAGACCTGTCTTTTGTAATACAACATTGTGGTGCCACTGGTGGTGAGGAAGAAATAGGATCACTCTGTATATTTGGGCTAGACAGGGAAGTAGGCACTGGTGTAAACTCTGCTCCAATCTGCAATTCAACATGGGTGCTTGACAGTTGCTAATTAATGATACTAAGCTCATCTGGAGGCAATGCACTAGATTTAGAGAGATCGCGAAGCATGGTAGATTTATCAAACAGAACATTGTTGCTAGTTATAACCTTTCTTCTTTCTGGACACCAAAGCTTATAAACTTTAACAGCAGGCTTATAACCCATAAATAAGCACTTGAGAGATCAAGGTTCCAACTTTACATTTTAAACTTGAGCATACGCAAGACATCCAAATATCCTTAAATTAGAATACCTAATAGGAGTAACAGACCATACCTCTTGTGGAGTCTTTTTATCAATTACGACTGATGGAGAGCCATTAATACAAATACAAGTTATGGATGCAGCTTCAGCCCAAAAATACTTGAGTAAACCAGTATTAGAGAGCATAAAATGCACCTTCTCTATTATAGTCCTATTAATTAGTTCAGCTACACTATTTTGCTACAGCGTATGATGAACTGTCAAGTGCTTCAAAATTCCTTCTGACTTGCATAGAGCATCAAATTCATTAGATCAAAACTCTAAACCATTATCGGTCAGAAGGCTTTTTACCTGCGTGCCTGCCTTATTTTCAATCATATTCTTCCACTCCTTGAAAGTAGGCAACACATCATTCTTTTGCTTCAAAAAGCCCACCCAAACTTTTCTGGAATAGTAATCAATAATAGTCAATAATTAATTAGTGTCTCCTCTAGAAGGTACTCTAGTAGGACCCTAGAGATCAGAATGAATGTAATCAAGTGTGCCTTTAGTTAAGTGGATGCCTTAAGTGATTCTGACTCTCTTTTCTTCCCTAAAATGATGTGCTCATAGAACTCCAATTAGGTAATACACTACCCATCAATAAGTCCTCTCCTGCTTAGTTCATTTATCCTGTTTTCACTCATATTCCCTAGGCACATATGCCAAAGTTTAGCAACATCACTTTCTGATATAGAGGAGGTAGAAATAGTTGCATCACCTGTAATAGTAGAGCCTTGCAGTACATTAAAATTTGTAGACTTTCTCTGTCCATTTATCACAATAAGAGCACCTTTTGTAACCTTCAGGACTCCACCTTCTCTAGTGTACCTATAACCGTTCGTATTAAGGGTACTCAAGGAAATAAGATTTCTCTTCAGGTCTAGGACATACCGCATATCACCAAGTGTCCTTACAACCCCATCTAATATCTTGATCCTGATTGTTCCAATACCACATATCTTACAAGGCGTGTTATTTCAAATCAACACAATACCTTTAGAGACTATTTCATATGTTGTAAACAAATCTCGACTACAACACATATGAAATGTGCAAGATGAATCAAGAATCCAATCCTCATAAGGTTTGGAGTTACCATAAAAATATACCAAGAGTTCTCCATTACTACCACCATCTTCTACAAAACTGGCTTCAACATACTTCTCTAGTTGGTTTCCCTTTTATTTTGGAGCTCCTCTTTTTTCTCTATTATGTAACTTCCAACACTCAGATTAGATATGGCCCTTTTTATCGCAATGATTACATGTTTTGTTTCTATTTCTGGATTTGTACTTATTCATGTTATCTCCCTCAAAATTCTCACATGAGTCATTCCACCTCAAACAATGAGACTATTTCTTTGAGTCTCTGACTAACTCACAAGATGCTTCATCTTCTCCTTAGAGAAAGACACATTGTAGACTTCATCAATGGGCAGGGTATCATGACTATATTAAATCGTATCCCTAAAGGTGATGTATGATGTAGGCAGTGAACTCAATAAAATAAACCCTAAATCTTTCTCATCGTACTTACCCTCCAGAGTCTCTAAATTAAATATTATTTCCTTAAATACATATAGGTGATCCACAAAGGATGCACCCTCAAACATACGATGGGAATAAATTCATTGCTTGAGATAAAAGTTACTTGTTAGTCTCTTCGTCATACACAACAATTCCAGTTACAACCACAACACAGCGATTGTGGTCTCCTTTAAAACATCATATAGAATCTGATTGGATAAATGAAAATGGATCTGAGATAGAGCTTCTAATTCTTACGTTGTTTGTCCACGCCCATCCATGATAATGGCATCTACTCAAACCCTAATAAAGCATCATCTAAATCTGTCTACGTGAGCATAGCCTGCATCTTAACCTGCCATAACAAAAATTTGGTGTTGCGATCCAACATTAGAATATCATACTTCATGGTTTCCATTCTCGAGAAAATAATCAAACAGTCTCTGATACCAGTTAGTTTGGATTGGGACTAAATAAGAAAACCACAAGTAAATGAAATCAAGAACAACACATTAATTTATGTGGAAACTTTTGCGAGAAAAAGCACGATCAGAGGCAAATGAGGTTTCACTATCATAGAGAGAGTACAATATGGAGAAGGCTAAAATTTTTTAATAATGAAAATAACCCACTAAATCACACTTATATAATACGTGCGTACAAATAGGTCCGAGGCCCAAAAATAAGAAGGTCCATACCGCGAAACTTTCAAAGTTGGACCAACAAAATTCGGGTCACGACTCTAACATATTACTATAACAACATAAAATGAAAGAGCTAGTCCGTTAATTTTTTATTTTTGTATGAAATATATTGGTTTTTTAACTAAAACATCATCAAGAACAAGTCTCAATAAAGAAATTATATTATTTAATTTCTTACCATGAGCGTTGTAAGTTCAATATTGTTTTGTTGTCTAATTTTTGCACTAGGTGGCTCGAGTTGATACTGGGAAGGCATATTTTTTAAAATTTCAGTTAGGAGTTCGACAGATAAAGAACTTCTGGTTTGACGAAGAGATATAGCCAAATGTTGCATCTGATATAGCCCACCAAGATACAAATCTCACAGAATGTCGATTAGTCAATCTAGAACTGGTATCCTTGAAGAAGGCACAACTATCATAGTTGCTCCTCTGAAACATATGAGAGGTCATAAAAGAGTCAAACCTCTTAAACCACTGCCTAGGCGACTGCTTTAAGCCATAAAGATACTTTTTAAGCAAGCATACACAGTCCTCATTTCCTGAGACAACAAGGCCCTATGGTGGCTGCATATGGATGTCCTTCTCAAGTTATCCATGTAAGAATGCAGCTTTGACATCCAGTTGCTCAAGTTCAATATTATGCATGGACACAATACCAAGCAATGCTCGAATTGAACTATTCTTTACCATTGCGAAAAACACATCTGTAAAGTTAATACCTGGAACTAGACGGTAACCTTTAGAAACTAGTCTTCCTTTATACCTAGCATTTTTAACTCCTGATGTTCCTTCTTTACTTTTGACTACCCACATAAAACGGACAACTTTCTTATCTTTAGGCAATCTCACCAGAACCCATGGGCCATTCTTATGAAGTGATTCTATCTCCTCCTACATAGCAATCATCAACCATCCGAATCATCATAACTAATTGCCTCTGAGGAAGAAGAAGGATATTCACCAGAATCAATACCTTCTGCTACACTCAATGTATAAGAAACCAAATCAGCTTCAGCAAACTTCTGAGGAGGTCTAATATCTCTTCTTGGATGGTCTTTAGAAACATACTATTGTGGCACCACTGGTGGTGAGGAAGAAATAGTATCACTCTGAATATCCGGGATAAACTGAGAAATAGGCACTGGTGTAGACTATGCTCCAATCTAAAATTAAATATGAGTGCTTGACTTTTGCTGATTCATGTCACTAAGCTCATCTGGAGGTGAATCACTACATTAAGAGAGAGCCCGAACCATGGCAAATTCATCAAACAAAACATCCCTACTAATTTTAACCTTTCTTCTTTCTGGACACTAAAGAATATAACCTTTAACACTAGGCTTATAATCCGTAAATAAGCACTTGACAGATTTAGGTTCCAACTTTATATTTTCAACATAAGCATATGCAGGACATCCAACTATCCTCAAATCAGAATAACTAGCAGGAGTACCTGACCATACCTCTTGTAGAGTCTTTTTATCAATTGTGATTGAGGGAGAGCAGTTAATAAGAACACAAATTGTGGAAGCAGCTTCAGCCCAAAAAGACTTGAGTAAACCAGCATTAGAGAGCATATAATTCACCTTCTCCATTATAGTCCTATTCATTTGTTCAGCCACACCATTTTGCTGCGGAGTATGATGAATTGACAAGTGCCTCAAAATTCCTTCTGACTTGCATAGATCATTAAATTCATTAGATTAGAACTCTAAACCATTATCGGTCAGAAGTTTTTTTACCTGTTTTCTTGTCTGCTTTTGAATCATAGTCTTTCACTCTTTGAAATTAGGCAACTCATCATTCTTCTGCTTCAGAAAGACCACCCAAACTTTTTTGGAACAATAATTAATAATAGTCAATAATTAATTAGCGCCTCCTCTAGAAGGTACTTTAGCAAGACCTAAAGATCAGAATGAATTTAATCAAGTATGCCCTTAGTTGAGTGGATGCCTTAAGTGAATTTGACTCTCTTCTGCTGCCCAAAAATGTTATGATCATAGAACTCTAATTAGGTAATACTCCTCCCATCTAGAAGTCGTCTACTGCTTGTTCAGTTATCCTGTTTTCTCACATATTCCCTAGGCACATATGCCAAAGTTTAGCAACGTATATAGAGGAGGTAGAAATAGTTATATCACCTATAATAGTAGAGCCTTGAAGGACATACAACTTTGTAAACTTTCTCTGTGCCTTCATCACAACAAGAGCACCTTTAGTAACCTTAAGGACTCCACCTTCTCTAGTGTACCTATAACCGTTTGAATCAAGGGTACTTAAGATAATAAGATTTCTCTTTAGGTCTGGGACATACCGCATATCACCAAGTGTCCTCACAACCCCAGCTAACATCTTGATCCTGATTATTCCAATACCATCTATCTTACAAGGCGCGTTATTTCCCATCAACACAACACCTCTAGAAACTGTTTCATATGTTGTAAACCAATCTCTATTACGACACTTATGAAACGTACAGGCTAAATTATGAATCCAATCCTCACAAAGTTTGGAGTTACCATAAAAATCTACCAAGAGTTCTCCATCACTACAGCCATCTTCAATAAAACTTCCTTCACTAGACTTCTCTAGTTGGTTTACCTTTTGTTTTGGATCTTCTCTTTTCTCTCTATTCTGTAACTTCCAATACTCGGATTTGATATGGGCCATCTTCTTGAAATAATTATAGGCTTTGTTTTTGCTTTAGGAATTTGACCTATTCCTATCATCACCCTCAAAATTCCTCCCATAAGTCCTTCTACTTCGAATAATGAGACTATCTCCTTGATTCTCCGACCAATTCACGAGATGCTTCATCTTTTCTTTAAAGAACAACGCATCACAGACTTCATTAATGGTCAAGGTATAACGACTATATAAAATCGTATCTCTAATGGTCATGTATGATGCAGGCAGCAAACACAACAAAATCAACCCTAGATCTTCCTCACTGTACTTAACCTCCAGAGTCTCTAAATCAAATATGATTTCCTTAAATACAGATAGGTGATCTTCCAAGGATTCACCCTTAGACATGCGATAGGAATGAAGTCATTGCTTGAGATAAAACTTACTTGTTAGGCTCTTTGTCATACACAGTGATTCCAGTTTCAACTACAACGCAATGGTTGTGGTCTCCTTTAAAATATCCTGTAGGATCTGATTGGATAAATGAATGTGGATCTGAGATAGAGCCTTTCGATCCTTACGTCATTTTTCCTCGTCTGTCCATGATGAGGGAATATACTCAAACACTAATAAAGCATCGTCTAAATCTATCTGCACGAGCACAACCCGCATCTTAACCTGCCATAACAAAAATCTGGCATTGCAATCCAACATCGGAATATCATACTTCAAGGTTTCCATCCTCGAGAAAACAATTGAACAAGCTTTGATACCAATTTGTTAGGATTCGAACGGAATAAATAAACCACAAGTAAAAGAAATCAAGAAAAACACATTGATTTACATGGAAACCCTTGCGGGAAAAAGCACCAGAAAAGGCAAAGGAGGTTTCACTATAATGGAGAGAGAGTACAATATGGGGAAGGCTAAAATTTCTGAATAATGAAAATAATCCACTAAATCGCACTTATATAGTATATGCGTACAAATAGGTCCTAGGCCTAAAAACATGAAGGTCCATACCGTGAAACTTTAAAAGTTGGACCAACAAAATTCGGGTCACAACTCTAACATATTACTGTAACAACACAAACTGAAAGAGCTAGTCAGTTAATTTATTATTTTGGTATGAAAAATGTTGGATTTTGAACTAAAACATAAATAAGAACAAGTCTCAAGAAATAAAATATATTATTCAATTTCTTACCATGCACGTCGTAAGTTCAATGTTGTTTTGTTGTCTAATGTTTGCACTAGATGGCCAATGTTGATATTGGGAAGGCATATTTTTGAAAATTTCAGTCAGGTCTTCGACAGATAAAGAACTTCTGGTTTGACGAAGAGATATATCCGAATGTTGTGTCTGATGCAGCCCAGCAAGATACAAATCACACAGAATGTCGATCAGTTAATCTAGAACTGGTATCATTGTGCGGCAAAGTTCAACAAAATATCAAGCTAAATATTCTAAAATCTTTTGGATTGTTTGAATTATTCTGTTCCGCACATTAAGATCGTCCACATTTTTGTTTTGGCGCAGATCCCCATCAAAGTCATATTCCAATAGAAAACACTATCATAAGTCCTTCTTTAGGACATCTACAAGATAGACAAAACAGAGAAAGAATTGTAAAAGTGTATAATGTGTACGTATCTTTTCGTAATTATTGAAATAAAACGAATCTCCACTTCAATATTTAAAGGAATTTGAAATAAGTTAATCAAAGAGATATCTGGAGCTAGTACTTACAAGAAAGAGATGTGAAGTTCGATTAATAAGCATATTCCTATTGGATGAAAGCAATATCAACTTGTGGAATTCTTTGTGAAAGAGTGGATAGATAGAATGCAATTATGTGTACATCATTCATGGTGTTTTCTGTTCCAAATTATAGAAAATAAAGAGATAGGAAACGAACTGACCATTTAAATAATATCTCATCTTCTTCTATTTAGATATTGCGAAAACAACATTTATGTAGCGTTAAAGATTTCCTTCAACAACTAGACTTAAAAAAATTACAAATCTCAAGAAAATTCTATTAACATTTTGAAATGGCAACATAACTGTAGGCAACCAGACTTATACTACTAAGAAGCATAAGTATAATCATTATCATAATATGTAAATGAATCTTTTGTAATCTGCATCAACATACCTATTGAGTACCTTGCGAAATCCCATCAGCACTTTTGCTAAGGCTCCCACATAAGTTGGAGCTAGAGTAAGTAATTTTTAGTTGGAATAGTACATGATTTGAACTTGAAAGAGTTATGCATATTAGATGGTGAATTATCCTTTGTTTTTATAAATAGGGCGTATTGTTGGACATTTATTTTTGGAATATTGTATAAGTAAAGATGAATGGAGGCAGTAGTTTAGGCTCCACTTCTTGTCTATTAGTACTTACTACTAAATTTTTGACTCATCCCTACATAAGCATTGTCGCTTTCCTTCATTGTTTTTGTTCTCTATATGTCGGTTTTCATTTATCAAAAGCAAAAAAAAAAAAAAAGGTAATGATTGGTATGAAAGGCAGAGTTATGATTTAAAGTTTTAGGATATTTTAATATAAATGATGAATGGTTAAATATAAATTATTGATTATGAATTTAAACTAATATATTGATGAATAATTTATATTAAAACATTAAATTTTTAGAATCTATAATTTATATTAAACCAGTCATCATTTTTATTAAAATATTTAATATCCTATAACTTTAAATTGTAACTCTGCCGCTTTCTTCATCAAGAATCATTACCTTTTTTTTTTTTTTTTTTTGCTTTTGATGAATGAAAACTGGCATGTAGAGAACAAAAGCAGAGAAAGAAAAGGACAATGCTTGCATATGGATGACTCCAAAAAATTTGTAGCATATACTAATAGACAAGAAGTGGAAGTTGTACTACTGCCCTCTACTTATATTTACTTGTATAGTATATAAAGAATAAACGTCCAACAATACTTGTCCAATTTAAAAAATTTAATTTCTAATTACCATCATATATTTATTTTACTTTTGCTATTAAATATTAATCATAACTGAACAAAATTTTAAGGATAAAAAGTACTTATAATTTTCTTCTGCTAGAATCTAGAGACTTGATGACTTGCATGTCATGTTCGTTAAAAGGTAATATGAATTGGGATATTTTCTTTTATTAATGAATAGAAAGTATTCAAAAGCACAAATCGAACCTGGGCAACTAGATGAACTACTATTAGATGACATGTCCGGGATGGTGCATTGCAAATGCAAACCATCACCATGTAGAACATCTAATTAGTGTTAAGTCTCCAATATAGAAAAAAAATTATAAGAGCAAATAGAAAAAATTAGCTTAGCCATACCTGAATGAAAGCTCGATAAGATAAGATAGTATAAGTTGATTCATTTATAACTATACTAAATATGATATAATAATGTCATAAAAAGGAGAATGTATGAAGAAATGACTAAATCATCCTTTAAGAATTTTCTGCAATAGATTAAACATTGTTTCTCAATTGGGAACCCAATTAGACGAGCTATGTCTTCTTTCAAGTTCCATATCTCTTCTTCTTGACATCACATTGGATTTAAAAAAGAGAATGCACACATAAGCTGCATGGGAAAATCACGCTGTTTGGAATGAAACACAATGAATCATGCAAAATTCTTTTTACCAAAATGTATTTACTATCCTACTGAAACAAGTAGTCCTTAGCGTTAAGCATACAAAATGTTCTTCGTCGAGTTGCAAATTTACGACTAGAATTAAATGTAAACAAACATGTATACCTGATTGCTACCAAGAATGTATTGATTTATAAGCATACCAATTGCAAATAAGCAGCTTTTATGTCTGGAAATCTGTAGTTTTTATTTTTATTAGAATCGTTACATTAGAGTGAGCCGTTTCTATTCAACAGTTGAAGCACCTGAAGTATGTCAATTTGTATGGATAGTATGGATTACCAACTGTTAACTTTAAGATTCGTCCTCAACATTAATGTGAGAATAGTTATTTACAATGAAAATGACGCTCTATTGACGGAAAAGTAAAAATTCTTTCCAGACAGAGATAAAGCATAGTTTACACTTAACAAATTTGCTCAATTTTTTTCGATATTTAGATACTGGGTGAAGCCATATAAATGGAAAGATACAATTTATTCGAGATCTAGTTAAATTCATTTTAAGTCTTGTGATTATATGTGCACATAAAATAGAAAATTTTATTACTCTGGAGCTAGTTAAGAATCCAATGTCACCTTTCAATGCGCATATCTTGCTTCCTCACACACAAATAAGTACACACAATATTGATTTTTCTCATGTAAAGAAAAGTCAAAACTTAAATAATTATTTATACCAAAAAGAGCAAGAAAAACTTGCAAAAAAATGGAGTCATGATTTTAACATTATGGGTTTTAGATTTTAAAATAATGAATTTAGTTTCCAATCATTGGTTACCACTTTTAATATTTGCACATTTTTAGTGAACATATAAATTCAAATGCACTCTTTAGGCAATATATAGATCATGAATCCCCGAATAAAGACTCGATTATATCACAAAAAAGGGAATATTCATACCACGTATGATTTTATTAGATGCTTCATATCATTCAAAAAATTTCTAAAGCACTCAACAAATAAAATATTTCGAAAGTAAAAGTCATTTAAACAAATAATTTCTTATCATTCAAATAATTAACGGCATTCCCATAGATGAATTTTTTCAAGGGGAGTGTGGGGCCGGGGGGTGGGGGTGATTACATAAGCTAAATGGCAGAGTCTTGATTCCAACTCATAAAACTAAGATCATGTGTTATAAATCGAGACTTCAAGAAATTATAAAAAATGAGATAAAATTTGATAGAACAAAAGTAGTTGAACAACTATATGCATACTTTCATATACATACATACATATATACCCACAAAAACTCATTACTCAAATGACTAAAAAAGCAAACATAATTTACTGAACCCTTTCAACTAATTGATCGTGTTGATGTCAGCAATGGATTAACATAATCATAATCCCTATGCTAGGATTTGATATGAGACTGAGGTGAGTTTTACCTTAACCCCAGATGAGGTGGAACCTTCTCCTGACACGAGAGGAGCCACGTAGAGAAAGATTAGACCGGATTTTTTTATGCTTTGCCCGGCTTGGAGTACGGTAATTGAATTTCAGATCTATATGGAAGGACAATTTTGGTCATGTAGATCATCTATTTTGCCCGAATTTGTTGATTTTCCATGCCAAATTTATAATGGAAAAACTCTTATTTGTTGTAAGATTACTGAAGGAAGGTGGTTATAAATTTTGAGAGATTGATTCTACACGGAAGGGTATTTTATTGAGAAGAGAGTAGAGAGGATGTTACAGATTTGATGACTTTGAGAAGGGTGCTCAGTCATTTGCCTGTAAGAAAAGGAGTTGAATTTTTTTTAGCAAGTATATAGGTATGAATGGTCAATTTATAGATTCTAGAATGTAGAACAATCTCACCTTTTGGCATGAGCTGTTGAGTAAAGTACTAACGTTTGTGAAAAAACAGCTTGAAAAAAAGTGAAAGAAAACGGAACACCTAGAACATTATGCCTAGAACGTGGTTCCAAGATCATAAAACCTAGAATATAATGCCTATACATATATTCTTCACTTATAATCTGAAAATTTTAATATAACCTGAGTTTGAAATTTTATAATACATTTTGGATTCAACTTCCTCTGACAAAACATTAAATTCAACTTAAAGCAATGAAAGCAAGAATACTAATTTATGTTTTTTACTATATTATGTATAAACTGCCACTAATAGTAATTGCAAACTATATTTAATTACATTTGGGATCCATTTTGGGTCTCAGAAGTTGTAGTTTTTTTGGCAAACATGAAAACTCCACAATTTGTGAAAACACTACTACAAGCCCATTTTGATAGGATTTTTTTAGAAAAATAGTTTTTTTAGCTTATATGCTTTAAAACTAAAAATTATTTCTTATAAATTAAACAAACAATGGTTTGGATAAAAGTGATTATTTGGCGTAAAGTTATAAATATAAGTTATATTTTATTTTTATTATAGTAAAAAGTATAAATTTTAAGACATTTTTATGTAAATGTAGTACTATATGTTAATATTGTATGCTTGATATAACTTGGCAATATAAAGAAGAAAATAAAGGAAAATGATTGAAGACTAAAGAAACGAAAGAAGTTGCTATTTTAGGACTACAAATTAAAGGTATTGTTGAAATTAGAAAAAAATATAAGCGATGAAAGGGTAATTGACTTGGTCAAACTTTGAAAAATTGTAATCTAAAAAGAAAAAAGTTTCGGGTAACCAACTTATCACTTTTTGCTTTTTTCTTTAATAAGATTTTAGCCTTTTTAAAGTACTTTTTTATTTTACAAAATACTTAAATAACCTTTTTTTAAAAAAAAAAGAGATTAAAAGTTCGTTCCATTAGGATATTGTTTCATGCGTCTGGTGAGAGCTTGGTGTGTACAGATGAAGCATAGCGTGGATTTAATTGTATAAGCAATGTTATAAGCTTGACTAATGCATACTTAATATTTTCACTCTATACCAAATACAAAACTGTAGCAAACATTTGTACTATCTATAAGTGTGAATCATTTTTGAACAGTTGATTGTGAGATGGTGATATTAACTTCCTGGTGTGATTCAACCCATAGACAATCAATTGGAATAAATAGACTACTGCTAAAGATAGTATCAACAAACATAAATTTTTTGAGGATAAATTCCTACCTACTACTGCATTTGATGATAGAAAACTGGTCCAATAATGTCGAGCAACTGAAAAGATAAGAGGTCCCAGCATCAAATTGAAGAATTTACTCTCAAACTTTGTTTCCTTTCATCTTATAACTGCAGATATTTTAGAGATGGTTTTGTATTACTGTGAACATTTAAAGAAAAAGAGAAAGAAACCACCAATACAAGGTAAGGAGGGACTTAGCTATCTCCGTGAAATTTGTTCTAATTTTTATCTTTTCAATAGAAATAAAGGGACGGAGAGCACAGTCATATAGATCAACTGTAACAACGATAAAATCTGCATATGGGAGAACCTTCTATTAACTTTTGAGAAATCCATGGACATTGAGAATATTCAAGAACCTTAGAAGAAGAAAATTCCTAATTTGTGTCTTGACTCTACCTTTTGTTGATTATTGCTTTTTTTTTTATATTGCTGATTTCTTTTTGGGTCGGGTCACTTTTGGACCTATCCAATTGATGTAAATAACTGAGTGTTTGCTTTTATAAAAGGGATCCATGCCCCATTTTCACTTCAAAAAATCTATTAAAATGGGCTCAAGGCGTTGGCCTGACCTCACCAGACAGTAGTTATTTTTTCATCCATCCACCTAGGATCTATACTAAGATGGTAGTAGGGGTACAGATTTGACCCCTGTCAAGTCTATAATTCATTGCGAAATACAATATCCGAAGGGAAACATGACAACCTTACCACTATAGAAAAAAAGGGGATGAATTTGACATCCTAAAATATAATGATCCCTAAAACTTCTTGTTAAGAGACTTCGAAAGTGTTGTGCTCAGTGTTGTACAACCCGAATATGAACAAAGAAATAAGAAACCTGAACTAACATCCTCATACAAACACCTTATGGAGGATAATAGTACCAAGATCAATGTTTTTTGTTGTACTTCTAAAGGTTGGCAGCTGCAATTTGGCTATACGCAGTGGACCTTTGGCATCATGAGGAAGATCACCTGCTTGGAAGAAGAACTTTGTATCTTGTATCATGGTGGAAAAATAATTAAGGGTGTATGACACCGCATTGCCTTCTCCAAAGCAATGATTTACCTCTATGTTTCTTTGAGACTTCTTTTGTCGAACGTCCTCAATGATGTCTTGCAATTTCTAGAGGACTTTATTAATTACATTAATCATGTTAATGATAACCATGGAGTCCAATTCAGAAGTTAAGTCAGTGATTTGTTGATCACAGGACCATCCAACTAAAGTTGCATGAGCTTTACTAAAATTTTTAGTGTTGATGTAATATACCACAAAGTGCACCAATAGTCAGTGTAGAATGGGTTAGGGTGTGCAAAGGCCATCACCATGCCAAAATTAACTAATGAAAAATTAGCCTTGTCATATTTGATCTTAAGACTAGGCATTTGTTTCTATGTAATTGGTGATGACCTTTAGCCTCATTGAACAACCTGTGGAAGGCTTTGCTAGAGAGTTAGATAATATGATCAATCATGTAATAAATATGCCATGATGGTTTCATTTTGTTGTTATTCATATCAATAATGATTTGTGAATCATCCTCGATAATTACTATCATGACCCAAACAGAGGACTTAGCAGGATAGGTATCCTGAAACATGAAGGCCCGAGAGACCCATTAGTATACTATCATAAGCATTAATCCATACATAAATCAAACTGCGGAAGATCTAATGAAACAAATGTTGATAGTATGATAAAAATATGTCAATAAAGTAATGAAAATACATTACTCAAATCTCGTCCGTGAAGCCTCTATTGAAAAATAAATGTCTAGGCCGGGACAAGGTCCCTGCTGGGCAATAAAATAGACTGGAACTAACATATGAATAAAATTCCTTCCGAAGTAATGGAGGCTCACCAACTCTGAATGACTGAGAGGAATCTATTCCTGAGCTGGACCACAGAATTGCGCCTTAGAACCTATATTATAAGGGAAAATACTTGGAAAGTATTTGTATGCATAATAATCAAAAAATAACTTCTATTTCATGAAGAATAATTGAGATCACTATTGAAACACATGGGCATAACTATAGAATTTAAAAACATTCATGTATAAACGTAGACAGTACTCTTTGTTTTACTTCTGAACTAGATGGTACACCCTAAAAACATAGTACCCATGTGTAACACCCCGTACTTTTGGGCTAGAATTTAGACCGTCGTTCCTACGCGTATAGACCTTAACTTAATGATTCCTTATTAATATATGTGTTTTGATCAATCCTATAGTATCGGAATACATTTGAATATGAAATAATGTCAAGAAAACTCCCCAAACTCAAAGACGACTTCAAAACATTTCTATCAATTAAATCTTAGTGAATGTTTTAACTTGAGTCAAATTCCATCTAACATAACTTTTTGTATATATCAAATTAGAGGACCTACTATATATCAAATAAAATATCTTAGAAGTAGCTTTCCAACGATACCAATTTTTCCAAAATTCGATAATCAAGCAAAAAGTTATGTCTATGCAAAGTGGAGTACGTCCCCTAACAAATCGCCTAAGTCCACTTGAATGGTTGTGCCATAAGTTAGGCACCGCCCAACTAGCTTAGGCAATGGGTTAGTCACTACCCAACCTAACTTAGGCGATGTGCAATGTGTGACCTAGCCTAGCTTAGGAAATGGGCGATGCGGTGCATACCTTATGGCCCAACGATGTAAATCCATCATTTTTAAGTCCTTTTAAGGGAAACTAAGTCCTTTTCACATCCCAAAACCATCCCTAATCATCCTTAAATGAATTTAGACTTATTAGTAATTTCTAAACTCTCCTAAGATCCCTAGTTCATCCTTCAAGAACACAAGAGGAGAAACCAACTATGGTTTGAGCAATCAAGCTTAAATGTCTAATCTTTTCAAAAATTCTTCGTGAATTCTTTGCAGCTAAGGTACGTGAGGTTTATACTAAAACTAAATGGGCTTGATAAAACAGTTTAATATGATCTAAAGTTTATCAAGCATGAAATTATAAAGGGGTTTTGGATTCTATGTTTTAAATTATGCTTCCGGAATGTTCCATGCTATTATTGTTTGTCCTTGAAGTCTTTCCCCTTAAATTGAGTTATAATCATATGTATATGTATGAAATTCAGTTTTGAAAATTGATTGAGAGAATAATTATGAATTCCCTCTCTTATGATGAATTAGAGTTTATAATCTTAATGGGAATGATTTGAAATGCATGTGTTATGGGTTAAAAATGGTTTTTCTTGATTTCATAGTATCTGAACATGATTTAGAGACAATGAGAGGGAGTCTTATTGCTAAAATTATATCCTTTTTTTTTTAAATAAAGAATTTCATATGATTGAGTAAATTGACATGACCACCTTATATTATTGAAATGTTGAAAATGGGAGGGTTTTTTGCATGTGTTTACATGAGTTCTTTGAATTGATTTATTGGTATGGCGGTCCCAAACCTTATGTTTTGAAAGATGACATTATATTATGCTATTAATGGGTCAGAGATGAGACTTCCAAGTCAATGGTATGACAATACCATATAAATGTATTCCATAATAGAGCTAGAGTTTTTAGAGTTTAATTTCAGAGAATACGTATTTTAAAGAGTTATAAATTGGATTAAAGAGGGTTAGGTGGTTACCTAAAGAAGGCACGAATCAATCGAATCATTGCCCATAACCATAATTTTCCAACACGAGTTTATGACACCCGAAAGGAAATTATACGATGGCGACGGCCCTGCGGTGTAGTAGAGAAATAAAGACTCCAACCATTGCTACAAACATAGGTTGGGGGCTTGACTTCTGAGTTAAGGGAAGATTCCATATAGCCTGTGGAATTGCAGAATTGTAGGGTATACCACCTACTGTACAAGTAAGATAAAGAGTATGACACAGATTTCAGATGATTGTTCAGACTCTTTTAAAATGCCTATGTGTTTTCATATCATATGTTATATTTATGAACTGTTTTTGAAATGCTCCTACCTATGTTGAATAAAAATTATTATTTTGGATTTGCTCTGCATACAGTACAATTGTATTGACCCCAGTAACACCCCGCATTTTGGGCTAGAACGTAAACCATCATTTCCTTCTTGTAAAGGTTCCAAAATCCATAAATACGATACAAATATAGTGTTTTTATTAATCATGTAGTATGGGAATCTAGTTGATCATGAATTAAGGTCAAGAAAATACCCAAACTCAAAGATAAGTTTAAAACATTTCTATCGATTAGGTCTTAGTGGACGTTTTAACTTGAGTCAACTTCCATCGAAAATAAATTTTTGAATATATTGAATTAGAGGTCCTACTATATATCAAATGAAAGATCTTTGGACTAGATTTCCAACCATACCAATTTCACATTAATCCAACACTCGAGTAAAACATTATGCTCATTTTCATAAGAGGCAATAAAGGTATGCGATTGGTTAGGTGCCATCCAACCAAACTTAGGAAATTGGCAAGGTGTCACCCACCCTGGCCTATGTGATAGATTAGGTGCCACCTAAGTCACTGCCAAGTGCTAAAAATACTCTGTTTTGACTTATATCAAGGGTGTTGAAGTTATTTCACTCACCTAAACCGTCCCTAATTACTCCAAATCGTTATAAGAGATTTTTAAACACATTATTTACAATCCCTAAGCCCTAAATCATCCAAGTTTCAATCCAAAGCCCTCTTCCATTTCCAAGAACAAGATTCAAGTGCTTTTCACCAGAAATCAAGGAATTCAAGCTTAAAGGTCCAATCTTTTCACAATTTCATCGTCACTAAGGTACGTAGGGTTGTGCTAATTTTGATATGAATTTTAAAAAAGTATTTTAATAATTTCTTAAGTATTTATGAGATTTAAATGGGATTTCATTCAACACAAAAAACATGCATTATGATATGGTTTTGAGAAGAGTATTGAAATATCATGGGGTTGTTTTCTTATCAGTTTTGATGGTTAAATTGTGGACTTATGATCTAAATTTTGAAAAGTGTTATGAACATCAGTTGTGAATCTTTAATCCCCATAATGAAATTTATGTTCCCCATATGAGATTAACGTCAAACTATTGAGAGCATGAGTTTTTTAAAATTCCTTATCATGAAAATTATGTTTGGCTAATGTTGCACTACTTTATAAATGATGAAATTTATTGGATTGTTACATGTTAGGGAATATATATGCATGTGTTTGGTGTATGGGAGTCTTGTTGGTGTTCATATAATGACTTACATAAAAAGTGTGAAAGAATTGCCTGGAATGAAAAGAATAAAAGAATATTTTAAGCATGACACATGATTTTCCTTGTATCAAACTTAAATATTGACGGATATGAGTTAGATGGTTACCAGAAGAAAGCACGAGTCAAATAACTATAAGCTGGAAACCATGATTTTTCGACATGGAAACTTGGTACCCTGCTATGTGATCTTGTGTACCTAGTACTTTGTCCTCCCAAATTGGGACTTATGGTTTGAAACCCTGCTTTGTGATCTTGAGCCCAACCACGACATAATGACTTGTTTAGGGTTGTGGTACTCTTCTTTGTGATCTTGTGTGCTCTTTCCTCACTGGCACTCCAATCTTTGCGACAACCGAGACTTGGTTGTCAGTGAAAAATATGAAATTGTAGGGTGTACCATCTAGCTCAATAGTGCTATAGTATTATTTGAAAACTCATTATACTATGTCCATGTGTTTCTAAATGATTTTTGTGTTAACGTGTTTTACAATAGCTCTCACCTATATTTTATAAAATTTGTATTTTGTTTTTGAATTACCCTGTGTACCAGTACAATTATGTTGACCCCCTATATTTCAGGGTCTGAGGCTGAGTCTAGAGGTCCTTTTAAGCCATCGAGTTTTTTCAGAAAGAACTGGAGTGCGCAATTGGTGAACCTTCTTTATTCCAGAAGGTTGCAAACTAAATTAGATGTTGTTAGATTTCTTTCTTTATTGTTAAATTGATCTCAGGGTATGACCATGTTTTTTAATGACTTATATTCAGTATCTTCCTTTTATTATATGGACGTTGTGTATGATTACCAGATGTAGAAGGGTGCTCGAGCCTCCATGGCTTGGGATGCTCATCATGGCCAGGGCCTGGTTCTGGTTAAGACAACCCCCTATCTTTCAGGGTCTGAGGCTCATTTTAGAGGTCCTGCTAAGCCGTAGATTTTTCCGACAGAAGTGAAGTGTGTAGCGGTGAGCCTTTATTTTTATGGAAGGCCTATGCCTTCCAGAATTTGTCATTTATTTTTGGTTTAGGTCCACTAGGTCCTTATCCCAGTTTTAGGGCAGTTGTTATTTTTGTATGTAGTAGAGATTTCGTAGATTGATTTAGATGTTATCTAGATATTGTTGGATTTCTTTCTTTATTGTAAAATTGAACTTAGAGTATGGCCATGGTTCCGTCATTATTTATTTACCGCCTCTTTTCTTTATTACATGAATTTTGTGCATGATTACCAGACAGAGAAAGGCATCCGGGCCTTCGTGGTTTAGGATGCTCGTTACGGCCAGGGCCCTGGCTCGAGTCATGACAAACTTGGTATCAGAGCACAATTCATGGTCACAGGGTGTCTGCAAAATCACATCCGGTAGAGTCTTATTTATAGGTGTGTAGCGCGCCACACTTATAAGTAGAAGGCTAAAAGCCATTTAGAAATGTCTCACTTTTTTCATATTCTAGTTTGTGCTATGGAGCCAGAATATTTCTCTTTCATACTCTAGTTCGTGCTATGATGTCGCCCATACGAATATAAAGTTTACCCAAATCCTACTTTGATGTTCTCAGATATGTCTCATTATTAAGGTGATTCAATTATAGGAGTCTAGAATCTAAATGGTATGGTCCTTTCTGATTGAGTCATGAAAGATTATGAAATTGCACAAGTACTTGAGGGGAGTCCTTAGGTGTTATAAAGTGTATTAATTCAAGCTTATACCATTATCTACATCAATCATGCGTTTGAGCCTGAGGTGTAAAGTGTATTCAGTCCCTTTCAAGATTCTTATTGCATATGTCATGCATAAGGGGAATGATGTGTAGTAGAATGTTGAAACTATATTTCCACCCGAGCAGTAGTGTATGTTAAAGTTTCATGACCCATTGGTAATGATATTGGACCAAGATGTTGGTGATATAAAGTCACAAGGTTAGAAATCAGAGCAAAGTTGACTTTTGTGTATATAAATATTTTTTGGGCTGTATAACCATTGATTGAGGGATGATTTGCCATTTTATAGTGATAGACTAATGTAGTATTAATATTTGTATATTGTAAGGTATTCGATAGAAGAAGTGTTTGGCTATGATCATTATCTATTCAAAACTAGAGAAGTAGCCTAGGGTAGATAGTCATGGTGGTCATAGAAACCTCTTATAGGATGTGAATGGAAATGGTTAAATTAGCCAATAAGTTATAATTATAGATTCATTTTCATATGTGGAATTTTAAGTTAGTCTAAATGTATGCTTTGTGAATTAATTATGAGGTGAGAAGTAGAATATGTTGATAAGATCGGATTGGGTTAGAATATCCCTATTATGACTTTACCCCCCTTTTGATTGTCCTTATTTTGGTACTCATAAAATGGTACTTCATTTAATAAGGTATATAGTGGATTTTGAGGTGTAATAGTGATGTCATGGAGGTGTTGCTATTGTAGGTAGTAGTTAAATGAAATGAGTATTTTGAGTTGATTTCCCAATTTGATGGACTAGAATAATAAGTTGCATCCTTCACCGGTGGTACGTGATTGTTGCTATATTTTAGGCTTGAACTTTAAATATAGAATGTGGTGGTAAGAGTAGTAGCTTAAGGTTAATGATGCATATTTTGTTAGAATTAATTAGCAGTCTTTTAAGAAAAATTTAAGTGGTTATCGTGAGGTATATGTGTATATGAGGACCAATGTTAAAATGATGAATTGTGGGTGAGTCATTAAGTGGATAAGGGTGTAAGTATGTAAGACAAAGTTTTCCTCCTTATAGTATGGAGTTAGGTAAGATTTATGATATAAGTTATGCGATTAGCAGTCTAGTATTAAAAGGTTAAGTAGTGCAGAGTGGACTTTTATGTGATGAGGACTGAGGATGTGTATGCTCATGAGACTGTGAGTTAAAAGTTGAGATGATTGAGGATAGAAAAAATTATGAGTAGCAATCTTGGAAAGAAATGCCTTTAGAGTATACTTAAAAAGGGGAAGTTTAGCATCTATGTTTATAACTATTTTGCGTACCTAGTTTGTGTTCTTGAAATTGTGGTATGGAGAAGTTTGGGAAGTTGTTGTATAGCATTATTTATAGTTGAATTGAGAAAATATGAATGGGGAATATTCACCTTTGTTATAGTTTTACAAATTTTGTTAAGATGGAAGTTGTGTGATTAGAGGTGTAATGTTAAGTATTCTAAGAGGTTGAAGATGAAGTGTTGTGTGCCTAGAAGCGTGGTTGCCTATGCCCATGATATCGTTTGCCATAAATAGATTACTTTAGGGTTTGGAGGATGTTAGGATTAGTGTGCTCTAAGGGGATATTCTAGAATGAATTTAGTGTCCTTGTAAAAAAATCTATGGAGGGGAGGTTGTGTTTATGTGTATGTTGGTACCCGTTTGTGATTAGGTGTGTGGATATCGGGAGGCTCAGTACTTCAACTAGTCTCAATGTTCCTCAAATGGTTGGTGCATCTCTTTTACGTGACTATGGGTTATAGGTTGATAGCTGTAGAGGATAGCGAAAGTAAGAGTAGTATTTCCGAAAAAAAGACCTACAGAGTATAGTTTATCCGAGAGGATTAGCGGTAATGTGTATGGTTGTATATCTCTTGTGTTGAGAGTTGTGCATATATATTTGATGAGAGGTTATGCCTATAAGTCTAGGATTATGACTTTGATCTAAGGGGGAGATAATGAGTTAAAGTAGTTCTCAAATTTTCTTATGGTATCAAGTTTCAAGTAAGATTCATGAGAAATCTATTACAATTCAAGCAAACTCCTCCTACTGATTCTATGAGGTCACTCTTCTAATGCATTAAGTTATGTATCCAAGTCCTACCTATGTCTAAGGTTTAATCACTCTATGTAACTCATGACATGTCTCGACTTCAAAACTAGAAGAAACAATGTCCCTCGATAATCCAGTATTCTAACTATCCAAGCTCTATGTTATGTTGCTCATGAATAACAAATTTATGTCAAAAAATCATTATTGGTTCTAAGGAACTATGTTTTCGTATGTTAACAATTCATTTTATGTAGGGATTAGCCAAAATGATAAAGTTGTGTGAACTCATGACTATTTCAGTTCTGTAAATGAGAAACGATAGCTTGGAGTAGAAGTCCTTGCCTAATTCGTCGCATGAATTCCACACTTATGTTATAAGTCTCATGATGTAAGCTCTCATGTTTCTTACTGTGATTGTCCTAAGAACTCGTGCTATGTTGATTTTATGCCAGAACGACTCTCCACTTTTGATCTAAGCACTTGATATATGAAACACTCTGTGATTGTACCGTATCGTTAGCTCATGTCCCACCTTGAGTATGGTAATAAGTATATATTATAATCGAATAGTGTTACACCCTTTCATGATGCTCTTTCTTATGTCCTTTAATAACCCTCTGTATGCTAGTATGGTGGTAGTTGTGGAAGCGTAGAACTGTTTTAGGTCGGGGAGTAGATGTCATTGTAGGTTAAAATTTCAATATGATTTGTTGAGCTAAGGTTAGAAGAGCAGGGGAAGGAAGAAGATGAATATTCTTTAGGTGAAATAATTAGGAGGGAAGTACATGGCGAGAATCTTGGTGAAAATGATTGAATTTGCAGGTCTTAGTAGATATGTCCATAAAGTGGGGTGTGGTGGCAGTAGCCTGAAATTTTATGATTGATGAAAACACAAACTAATGTGCCATGATGTTAGTATTCTTTGAATTAAGACTTGAGGTTGTTGGATTATAGTGATGAGGTGAGATGATTTCTTAATGTAATGTAGAGTATGGGGTCTGTTGTTTCAATTAGCACCTCCTTCCTCCGAGTTAGGCCTCAACATAGTAGTATTATACGATGGGATACAAATATTTGTGGTTAAATATGTTATGGAAGAATTGTATGTTGGAAATGATCAAGTATGTTGATTATTGTTGGGGTATATACAAGTAGTGTTGCTAAGTTTAAGTATTTTTGCTGTGGCTTAAAAGATGGAGAATGCTAATATTCATATGTTCCACGAAAAGCTTATCTCATCTCTTATATCAAGCTTAATCAGGCCAAGGAATCATCGGAAAAGTTATGTCTTTCAATGTTTTAATCATGTGCCCATAAAAACAAGCCAAGATTCATGTCGATGTCAAGTTTCTCTATCTCGTATTTCGTGCTTACCCATTTCCCTAGGGATTATCATAAAGATCATGTGATGCCTTTGCATATTTTTTTGTTGAGGAAAATGTTTGACTCAATATTACGTTCTTTATTCTACACTTTTAGAGCTTCAAGAAGTCCCTACTCATCATTCGAGGACGAATAATCCCAAGGGGGAGATAATGTAAGACCCCGTACTTTTGGGCTAGAATTTAGACCGTCGTTTCTACGCATATAGACCCGAACTAAATAATTTCTTTTTAATATATGTGTGTTAATCATTCCTATTGTTTCAAAATACCTTTGAATATGAATTGAAGTCAAGAAAAATCCCCAAACTCAAAGAAGAGTTGAAAACATTTCTATCGATTAAGTCTTAGTGGATATTTTCATATTCCATCGACCATAACTTATTGTATATATCGAATTAAAGGGTATGTTATCTATCAAATGAAAGTTCTTCATAGTAGCTTTCCACCGATATCAATTTTGCCTAAATCCGATAACGGAGCGAAAAGTTATGACTTTGCTAAGTGGAGTGGTTCGCCTAACAAATCACCTAAGCCCACTGCAATGGTTATGTCATAAGTTAGGAGCCTCCCAACCTATCTTAGGAAATGTATTAGGCACGGCCCAGTCTAACTTAGGCGATTGTCAATGCGCCGTCCAGCCTAGCTTAGGCGATGGGCAATGTGCCGCATACCTTATGGCCCAACGACGTAAGTTCATCACTTTTAAGTCATTTTAAGGGCAACTAAGTCCTTTTACATCCCAAAACCTTCCCTAATCATCCTTAAATGAATTTAGGCTTATTAGTAACGTCTAAACACTACTAAGATCCCTAGTTCATCCTTCAAGAACACAAGAGGAGAAAAGAATTAGGATTTGAGAAATCAAACTTAAAGGTCCAATGTTTTTGAAACTTCTTTATGAATTGTTCGCAACTAAGGTACGTGGGGTTTATCCTAAAACTACATGGGCTTGTTGAAACACTTGAATATGACCTAAAGTTTATCAAGCATGAAATTATAGAGGAGTTTTGGAATCTACCTTTTAAATTATGCATCCTGAATGTTTCCATGCTATTATTGTTTTGGCCTTGAGGCCTTTCCCCTAAATTGAGTTATACTCATATGTATATGTGTGGAATTGAGTTTTGAAGATTGATTCAAAGCATAATTATGACGTCCCTCTCTTATGGTGAATTGAAGTTTATAATATTATCGGGAATGATTTGAAATGCATGTGTTATGGGTTGAAAGTGGTTTATCTTGATTTCATAGTATTTGAACATGATTTAGAGACGATAAGAGGGAGTCTTCTTTCTAAAACTATATCCTTGTTATAAAGATAAAGAATTTCATATGATTGATTAATTGACATAATAACCTTATGTTATTGAAATGTTTAAAAAAAAGGATTCTTGCATGTGTTTACATGATTTCTTTGAATTGATTTTTTATATGGTGGTCCCAAACCTTATGTTTTGAAAGCGGAGATTATATTATGCTATTAATGGCTCGGAGATGTGACATGCAATTCAATGGTATGACAGTACAATATAAATGTATGCCATAACAGATATAGAGTTTTCAGAGTTTGATTTCAGAGAATACATGTTTTAAAGAGTTAAAAATGGGCTTAAAGAGGGTTAGGTAGTTACCCGAAGAAGGCACGAGTTAATCGACTCATTGCTCGAAACCGTGATTCGATGACATGGGTTTATGACACCCAAATGGGAAATTGTACACTGGTGACGGCCCTATGGCATAGTACAGAGACTCCAACCCTTGCGGCAAACTCGGGTTAGGGTCTTGGCTGCCGAGTTAAGGGATAATTCCATCTAGCCCATGGAATTGCAGAATTGTAGCGTATACCACCGAGCGCAGAAGTAAGATAAAGAGTATGGCATAGAGTATTGTTCAGAGTCTTTTAAAATGTCCATGTGTTTTCATATAATATATTAAATTTATGAATTGTTTTTGAACTGCTCTCACCTATGTTGAATAAAAAATTTTATTTTGGATTTTCTCTGCGTACCAGTACAATTTTATTGACCCCCTACCTTTCAGGATCTGAGGCTCAGTCTAGAGGTCTTGCTAAGCGGAAGAATTTTTTTAGACAGAAGTGAAGTGTACGGTGAGCCTTCTTTATTCTGGAAGGCCTATGTCTTTCAGACTTTGTCATTTATTTATTGTTTAGGTCCACGGGGGGCCTTGTACAAGTTTTAGACAATTGTTATTTTCGTATGTAATAGAGATTTCATAGACTAATTCAGATGTTGTCTAGATGTTGTTGGATTTCTTTCTTTATTGTATAATTGAACTCAGAGTATTATCATGGTTCTGTCATGATTTATTTTCTGCATCTTTTCTTTATTGCATGAATGTTGTGCATGATTACCTGACAGAGAAGGGCATCCAGACCTTCGTGGTTCGGGATGCTCGTTACTATCAGGGCCCCGATTTAAGTCGTCACACCGCGGGCTATTTGGATCCGCCATTAGATCGTTGTCCAAGATCCCAATTTTTCTGCAAGAGATGGAGTGCTGAAATCAAATACACCACAGGGACATAGCCAGTGTATGAGTCATAATCCAGGACATCATAATCCCGTGTAAGTGAAACACTGTTTCGGGCAATGAGTTACCTGAACTCACGCTTTCATAGGGAAACCATCTAGCTCTCTTTAGATTCCACTTTTGACATCTTAAAACCACACTTCATGCTTATGAAAGAGTTCATTTATTATTTTGTTAGGGGCATATCATAAGAGGTTATCATCTTACCCAGAGTTGAAAGTCACTCATATCATAATATTTCATGTTATACTATATCATATTAAGGACCACCAAAAAACTTACATATCCCATGTGAGTTCTTATTTCAAATGCACATGAAAACTAAAGAAAAAACACTCTCCTTTTAAGACTTAACTAAGGGTGGTTATCTCTTTCGTAATCACTGTAACTTCCATGAAAAACAATAGCATTTATTTGAAATACAGTAACTGCTCTTTGGCAAATCATATATGGAATCAGTTCCTAGTTAAATAACAGATCAATATTTTGGTACTCATTTGAGAACCCACAACAAGTGTAAAACACATAATTCTTGTCATCAAATTTAGGTTCATATTTCAATTCTTTCAAAACCCATAACATACACATAATCAAACTCCCAAGAACCAGGCTCTTGATTAGGTGAAAATGCCCTTTATGGTTTCTCTCTTTGAAATATACTTCGAATCCCTTGTAGATGCCTTGGTACTACACTGTTACACATTTTATTTTCCTCCTTTTGGTATCAAAGACTCACTTTTGATTAACTTGAATATGAAGATAACAATTATCTCAAGAACACACCAAGAGCACCAAGAACACATTAGCTCGGAATGAGTTGGTAATTAAAACCTATGCTATTTTCATCATTCTAAACTCATTCCATACATTATTTTTCTCAAATTCCTCATCCAACACTTCAAATATTGAAACAAGCCTTAACTTCAAATCTTGAAACACACCTTAAACTTCTTATTTTCAAATCAAAGTTTCCAATGATTGTACAAGGCTCAATTTTGCCCTGATTTAGCTCGAATTTGATGTATGGACTCTAATAGTGTTAGGGAATGAAAATCTAACACATGAAACACAAAAAAAAACACAAAATATAAGACTCAAGTTTTGACCTTACACCAAAAACGTGAATTGTAACTTTTTTTCAGGATTTTTAATTTTGACACTTCTTTTTTGTTGATTTTCAAACCAAAGTGTGTATCAAACCAAAAGACCTCCCTTATTGATTACCTATGAGCACATAGCTCTTATGTTGACCAAAAAGGGGATCGGATCTCTCTTAGAACCACTGTTTCAAAACAAGGTTCAACATTTGCTTTTCCAAGTACTATGCAATCTCAATGGAGTTTTCATGAATTCATCATCATCATTAAATAAAAGGTAATTAATGAAATGTCTAAGACACCTATTTAGAGCAGTTGGTTGTGTACAAATATCCTATTAACACAAAAGTGGCTATTTAAAAAATAACCCACAATGGCTCTCTTTATTCCTTGCTCCATGGATTTTCTCGGCTCTAAGCTATCTTCCAAACATGAAATTTCTTGATTAGGAGCTTGGAGAATTGCCTCCAAGCACATTCTTGGATCCTTAGGGCAATCAAGAGTTAGACCTCCTTACGTTGTCCTCGAGTTGTGTGATCAATAGATTTGGCGCCCATATGTCTTGTATCAACCACAAAAGAGACCTTTCATTTGAGGTATGTGTAATGTCACACTTTTGACGTGAAAGACCACATTCCCCACATTCAGTGGAATGTCTATGGCACTAGAATATACCGCATCATAGAGATAGTATTCATCATCTAGGGGCCATCAAAGGTCCCTCCATTACTTGCATGATCACTTATTGAATGTGGACACTATTGAAATTACCTAAAAAGAATCAAAAAAATACAAAATAAATAAAACACACTACGGGTAAACCCAACTTCGCTATCAACACCACACAAGCAAAACAAAGTTTCACCCCCTGACAACGGTGCCATTTTTATCACGCTAAACTTACTCCATGATTTATGGGAAAGGATATTGTTGTCAAATATAATAACCCAACTTTAGTTTGGGTTGAATCTACGAGGAGTGTAACTAGTATTCGAATCCTATGGATGTTGAAAGCTACTAAGTTTATATCCGCAATGTAAAAGCAATGAAATGTATAAATTAAAATTGTGGGGTATGGTTTGAAGGTTGTGGAACAAAGGTTACTTGAACTACCAAGTTTGAGAAATAATTATAGATAAGATTCCAATAGAAGAATAGTCTTGGTATTATATTTTTCTGTGGGAATATAATGCATGGGTTCATAATAATCAAACGCAAATTATAGTTAATGACTATATGGGTAAGATATGTTAGGGGTTTTGATGTTAGTTTTTCAACCAAACAACAAAATCTCACTTCTAGATACCTCATGGGTGTGGCAAACAAATCAACCCAAAACCTCAATTAGGTATCCCAATTTCTAGGAAGATGCTCAATTTATAGTAACTTCACAATTCATCCATAATTCTAAGATAATGTAAAGGAATAATCAAACATCTAATTATTGTTCACAAATACCTTGTCACCCATATCCCTCATTCAAGAATGATATTGGATCTACAAGAATACCCACATCGAAGATGTGAGATTTGAAAATTTGGGACTTTCACTAACAAATTCCAACTAAATTAGCAAGTATTAGTGAAACCTAAAATCATAAACCAAGACACTACACTAACAACAATGACCCACACTATTTGCACCCTATTCCAACGTAATCCCAAGATAGATATTTAGCTACTCATGAAGTTTGAGAAAAGAAATATACAAAAATTTTCATTCAATGGTTCCATTGGAGATACAAACTAGAATATTTTCAAATCAAAGTTCAGTTACAACTAAAATCCTTGGAAAATTATCTACTATAATCTTTCCAAATATAGTAGGGTTTTTACAAAGCCAAAACACGAATTGTAGTTTAAGATATCCAAAATGTAAAAGGGTTTTGCCCTATAGAGAAGGGGAACCAGTTGTGGGAAATTGTAAAACTGCCCCTGGGATATTTTCTGCTCCATCATGATCGTTGGTGCTTGACCACTATCGCAGCTCACGCATTCACATGGAAAAATCAGTATCGCCATGCTGGCCTCAATTGCGTACTTTAGAGCATGATCGCGGTAACTGAGGTCGATCCCAGCTCTCGATTTTGTAGCTTTTGCACTCCTTTTCCCATTTTGTTCCCTTTTATGTGTACTTCACTTGTTTTCTTTCATCTATCTGTAAGCCTAGAAAAACCATGGCAATTAGAATGGCAAAAATCATTTCCCATTTTTTCTCTTTTATGTGCACTTCACTTGTTTTCTTTCATTTGTTCTCTTTTATTTGCATTCAAATGGAATATTCGCCTCATTTACACAATTCAGTCATAGTTGTGTGCACAAATTTTTTTGTAAATAAGTGGTACATTTACCACTCATCAGAGGACAAGACTTTCATTAAATTTTCAGCAACTTGTAATTGTGTCTGGACATATTTAACAACAAGATATAATTAAAATCAACATCTATATGGTTGGAACAATCATGGAACACTGGATTTTTACACATACATGTAGAACTAACATTGTCAGAAAATACACTAAATAGTTGACGAAGATAAAGCCCAAGCGCACAGAGAATGTGACAAATCCAAGTATTTCAGCAACTGGGTAAGTAATTCCTCTGAAACAGTTGATTGCTTCTTTGTATGCAAAGAAATGAGGTTTGATCCCAGGAACTTTGTTGTAACACCATGAACTTTGGGTCTAAAAATAAAATAAATTGGACCACTCTTCATATGTACTTAGGTACGAATGTAGAAAATTTATTGTATCTCATGTAAAGGTCAGGTATTAAGTGGCATACAGGTATCGGGTATAAATTAAGGCATAAGAATTCTCTAAAACAAATTTGAGTTGAAAGGTCCTTTAGTGATTAAGTTTTCGTATAGGTTCATAGAAGGATCAAATTTAACAAGAATTTCTCCTAGAATATTTAGAGTTACGTATTCGTCAACTTACAGTTTATAAGATAAGAATAACTGAAGGAGAGCAATGAATAAACATAGACGAATCAGTTTTACTAAAGATAAAACCTTAGGTACGAAGAAATGTTCTAAAGCGATGAAACAAAAAATGGGTGCTTGCTTTAGACCATACATGACTTTAGTTAATTTTCAACCATGATGAGGATAGTATGGATGGGTAAAACCTGGAGATTGTTTCATGAAGACCTCCACATTAAGAACACCATGAAGAAAACCATTTTTTAAATTCAAGTTGTTGAATTGGCTCAGAAAAAGAAATAAAAAGGAAAAGAACAATACGTACCATGGTTGGAAGACCAAAAGGACTAAAAGTTTCATGACAATAAATACTAGGCTGTTGGTGAAAACCTTGTGCTACAAGGGGAGCCTTGTAATGCTTAACAAACCCATCTGATTTATTTTCCAAAAGTGCATTAAATTCATCTGGCATTGCTTGCTGCAAATTTGGAATTTCGACAACCTAAGAGAAATAAGATGGTTTTGTTTCATGAGTGACTATATATAAGGAAAGCAACTTCCGCGGCTTAGTGAGTACAATTTTTGAACGTGTTTGTATTGGATGATACGTATTAATGTATTGAGTTATTTGTTGTTATTTTCTTTTTAGTTTAGTAACTTTATTTCCGAAATTCAATTATTTAGTTGAGATTGAATAGGACTTTATTAGTATCCTATTTGAAGGTAGAATATGATTTTATGAGTTTCCTAGTTAGAAATAGAATGGGAGTCTTTTATCTAATTATATTCTCAGATGTGAATGAATAAACAAGCAAAATATTTTTTACCCTCAAATTACTGTTTTCTTCTCTGTATTCTGTAGGACAACACTTGGTATCAAAGCTAATTTCTTGATAGATCTATGAGAGAGAAGACCAAAAAAATAACCCTGCAAGGGATCTGTGAGAGAGAAGCCCTAAAAATAACCCAGTGTAAAAGTCAATATGTTATGGCTTCGAGCAATTTCCCAATTCCTTCACCCCCAATTTTTTTTTGTGAGAATTATCCAATTTGGGCTCTCAAGATGAGAACATACTTGAGACCATATGACTTGTGGGAAGTGGTTGAGGTTGGAGGAGAGGTAAATCCTTTTCCAAATAATCCAACTATGGCTCTATTTAAGATTCGCAGAGAAAAGGTTTCAAAAAACTTTAAAGCTCTCTCTTGCATACAATCAATACTTTTGAAAATGATTTTTTCTAGAGCTATGGCAAGTGAGACAACAGTGGAGGCTTGAGACAAGTTGAAAGAAGAATTTCACAAAAGTGACAAGATCAGGCAAATAAAAGTGATAAATCTGAGAAGAGAGTTTAAAATTCTCAGAATGAAGGATTCAGAAACTATTGAAGAATTCTCCAACAAGATAACGAAGGTCATAAAACAAATTAGACTTATGAGAGAAGTTCTTACAGATTCAAGAATCATGGAAAAGGTTCTTGTGAATTTTTTAGAAAGATTTGAAGCAAAGATCTCCTCACTCGAAGATTCGAAGGATCTCACAAAACTGTCACCTTCAGAACTTGTATATGTTCTTCAAGCTCAAGAGCAAAGAAGATTCTTGAGTCTAGAAGAGGCTACTGAAACTTCTCTTCAAGCCAAGTTGAAAGGGAAGATGCAAATGCAGGAGAAAGGTAAAATCCCAATAACTTCTACTAATTCTAGTAGAAATACTCAAGGAGATTCTCGCAATGGAGTCAAGAAGAAAGAAAACTTCCCTCCATGCAAGTATAGTAGAAAAACCAATCATAAAGAGGATGATTATTGGTTTAAGGTGAAGAGGCCACCTCTCTAGTGTAGATATTGCAATATACTTGGACATATTGAAAGGTTTTGCACAGTGAAGAAGGAAAAAACCCAACAAACTCAAAAAGCCAATGTTTTGGAAGTTGAAGAACAGGAGGAGTTTGTGTTTACAGCGATATCAACAACAAGATTGAATGATGAAAACACATGGTTTTTGGACAATGGTTGCACTAAACACGTAACTAGCAAACACTAATATTATACGAAGTTGGAATCTGCCAAAGGTAGTGTCAAGTTGGCCGATAAAACTAAATTAGAAATTGTTGGTAAAGGAACTATGGCAATTGAAGCTCCCAAAGCTACTAAATTTATTCAATATGTTTTATTGGTACCTGATCTTGACCAAAATCTATTAAGTGTTGGTCAAATTCTAAAACAAGATTATATGTTACTGTTCAAAGACAAAAAATGTATTTTTTCTGAATCTAGCGGCCAAGAAGTGAATAAAGTTGAAATGATAAAAAGAAGTTTTCCTTTAAGTTGGAACTCATATTCTGAGCAAGTTTGTCAAAGTAGTCAATGTGAGCACGTTATTTTGACCACCAAGCACAAAGATGACAAATAGTATATCTGAGAATCACAAGTAGGTGGTTCATTTACTGTTATGGGGAATGTAAATATTGAGCAATTGGGAAGTTAAACAAAGATAACTCTCTTCCTCAAAGAAGACCAGCTGGAGTTCTTAGAAGAACGGAGAATGAAGGACCTTGTAAAGAAGAACTATGAATTAATTAGCTATCCAATTTACCTCTGGGCTGAGAAAACTACTAAGAAAGAAATCAGTAATGATGAAGATGATGAGCCCTAGAAAGATGATGACGGTTCAAGTAAGAAGGATCTACTTAAGCATACACAATATTAGGGTGGAAATTATCATTTCGAGTTTGATAGCTTCCTTGACTGTGACCAGTGTCAGGACTTTATTGCCTCAACAATTATAGCTTATGGGAAAGTAGGGAAAACCACTTCCAAAAACCCTGATGTACCGCATGATGAGAAACTCACTGCAACAAAAATGGGGTGTCGGATTAAGACACTTTAGAAATCAGGTTCAACAGAGGAAGGAGATCATTCCTCAGGAGATGTTTCTTTAAATCCTTCAACATCGAGTTCTAAACCCAGATAGGATGCAACGTCAAAAGATCTTAACTTCGCTGATGCAAATACCAATGCAAGAGAAAAGTAGGTGCTTATGAGATATTTTCTTAATAGTATTTGAAAGCAGTTGTCATGCTGACCCGTAGTTCTTAATTGTGGCCATGTTTATTGTGAAATTGTATGATCAATCTTAGTGACAAGCTATGTAGAGTTCCAATTTGCCAACTGGAGCATCCAAAATAGATGCTCTAATATTTTTTTGATTCTTTCATACTACCTGGAAGAGTAGTTTCACGAGTTGTATGCATTAAGGGAAAAAGCATCGGCGTATAGAGCTGCTCGTCAGATCCCATCAGCACAAAATTAGGACAAAGTTGTTGGCTGTAAATCACTACCTAGATTTGATCTTTTCACATAGTTAACGGGTAGAGGACCATAAGTTCATATTGGAGTAGGTTGTGATTATTTTGGGATGTGACCTATTGTTGGGGAATGGTACAAATGCAAAGACTACAAGGAGAAAATTAGAGCTAGGAAGATGTTCATTATGGATAACAGTGAGGAGCCCGAGTACCTTAGATTTGTGAAGGGTGTTGTAGATTCTGATTATTTGTCTCTTAACATCTCTTGTGAGATGCTACAATAGAACAAGATTCTCAAGGTGATTAGGAAGAACCTTGTGAAATATATTGAGATGTTCAATGAAATTACTGATACCAAGGAGGATCAGCTTGCTGATATATTTACCAAAGATCTTCCCAAATTCAAATTTGAAAATATTTGAGAACAACTTGGAGTTACCAGCAAATATCTCAAGGAGGAGTGTTGAAGTATTGAGTTATTTCCTGTTATTTTTTTTTTTAGTTTAGAATTTTATTTCTTAAATTCAGTTATTTAGTTGAGATAGAATAGGACTTTATTTGTATCCTAGTTGGAGGTAGAATAAGATTTTATTAGTTTCCTAGTTAGAAATAGAATAGGAGTCTTTTGCCTTTTTATATTCTCAGATGTGAATGAATAAACAAGTAGAATATTTTTTACCCTCAAACTACTCTTTTCTTCTCTGTATTCTATAGAACAACAATTTGAAAGAGAGAAGTAGTGGAAAGATCTTCATAAAGGAAACACCATCATGGGTCATACACCAGTGCATAACGTAAGAGGGATAAAAAGAGTAATTGTAGCACTAGAATTGGATTCACTTGGAGGAGTATTAGGACTAACAGATGTAGATGATAGAATCAGTGAGGTAGAATTTGTAGGATATATATGGAATGTAGGTGAATAATTACAAGTATTAGGATATAAAGTAACATGACGACCAGTGGGTCGGAAGAAGATGCAAGAGGGATGGACACAATAGATTGGTTAGATAGAAAGCTTTGAATATGAAAACTTTAGTTCTTTGAAAAGCACATGTTGACAAATATATACACGACCGGTTTTAGTATTTAAAAAATGATATCCTTTATAAGTAGAAGCATATCCTAAAAATACACACTGTATGGAGCATGAGGCAAGCTTATGAGAAAAACAAGCAGATATATTCGGAAACCACTCACATCCAAATACTTTTAGAAAAGAATAATTTGGAGGTTTCCTAAAGAGCTTTTCTAAGTGAGAAATTCCATGAAAAATAGGAGTGGGAAGCCTATTAATCATTTATACAAAATAGAAAACAGCATTAACCCAAAATTAAGAAGGATGTTTTGTATCGGTAAAAATAGTTTGCACAATTTCAATCATGTATTTGTGTTACCTTTAAAAATCCCAATTTTGTTGAAGAGTGTCCGAACACAATTTGTGAAGGGAAATTCCAAAGTTTGAAAAGTGCAAAAGCATGGGTTTGTCCCCTTACTTGGAAATATTTTGATTAGTACTAATAAGATTTTCCACCAATTTTTAGTAAGAACAGAAATGTGTGAAGACCTAAGACTTATTTCTCATTGGATAGTGCCATGTAAAATGTGAAAAATCATCCACAAATTTTACATAATAGTGAAATCCTAAATTAGATAATATAGGTGATTGCTGACATCAGAAGGAATAATTTCAAAAGGTGAAGAACTACAGTGATCAACTAAATTGAAACACAAATATTGTGATTTACCAAGATGACTAGAGATAGAATTAATTCTAAAGGAATTGAGCAAACTAATTAAAATAGTTGTCCTAAGACTATTGTAACACCCCACATATTCGAACTAGAAATCAAACAATTGTTCCTATGTGTGTAAGATCTAATAGAAATTATTACCAATTTAGAATAAGTTTCATGATCGGTATCCGTGTGTTTGAATTTCTCTCGAGGTGAATGATCTACATAGGAATCAATTAGAGAGAAGTTAAGCTAAGAACCTTTGATTAGGCTAAATATTTGTAGTTGATTTACAAGGGTCTATATTGAAAATTTATAACTTTTGATATAATTAGAATTTTTCAGCTCAAAACCCACCAAATTGTAGATAATTTAGTCAGCTTTTCAACGATACCAATTTTTCCTTAATCCGATACATGAGGAAAAAGTTATAGCCATTTTTGTGAGAGAGGCAGTAGCTGTGCGCAAATAACATGCGAAGAACACTCCATTTCGGCGCTCCAGATAATGTGACACACAGTCCATTTCACCACTGATGTTTCCAGCATTCAGTCACATATATCCAAGGATATTTCAGTCCTTTCCCTTTGCTGAAAACTATTCAAAACACAAGATTTAAGACCCCAAAGAGATTCTGTTACATTATTATTCTCTCTTCCTCTTAAAGAAAACCCTAAGCCCCCAAAGATCAAGAATTAAGGTCTTAGGTCATAATTTCTAAGAGACGGATAAAGATTTGGGTTCCATCCTTCAAACTAAGTAATATAAGGTATGTGGGGTTTTCCTCAACTACATGGGCTTATTCAATAATTTTTGAGTAAGTTTTAAAGTCATGAAATCATATATTTATGAAGGGTTTTGAATTTCCATTGACAATTATACATTGTGAACCCTATTGATGACAATATTTTGGTCTTGAGGCCTTCCCCTTTAAATTGATTGTTATTCGAATGTATATGTATACATTTGAGGTTCTAAAATTTGAATGGAGAGAATGAAAATTCATACTAACTCTCTCGTTATGAAGCATCTTGATTTCATATGTTATGAATTCTTCAATTGCATATGATGGAGCATGCCACAAATGTCTTTATTATTGTTTAAGACTTGATTTTTGTTTTGAACCAAAGAGAGGGTGTTTCTTGTTAATAAAGATGAAAAAAATGATTTAAAGAGTTGCATGATTTTCTACAAAGTAATTGACCACCACATGTTTAAGAATTGAAAGAGAGAATCTTTGCATAAGTTTTCATGGATTTCGATATACAAATTCTCTTATACTGTTTGAATGATTTGGTAGTCCAAACAATATGTTTTTAATTAAGAGATTATAAGATGATATTTTATTTATTAGATATATGACTTGAGATTCTTGGTTTGACAATATCAAAAGAGATAATGCCATGATAATGCAGAACAGAAGAAAATGCAGATTTTACTTTAGATTTTTATATTTTGAAATTTATAATGATGCATGTTTAGAAAGATTTAAAATGGTCTTAAAGAGTCTTAAGTGGTTTCCCGAAGAAGGCATGAGCCTAGAAAACTCATTTCTTGAAAACGTGTTTTGCCGATACGAGTTATTATGTTACCCGAAAGGGGAATTATACGTTGGCGAAGATCCTGTGACATAGTAAATAAGCAGATACTCAAAAATTTGGGGCAAACTTGAGTTGGGGACTTAGCTGCCGAGTCAAGGGAAGATTTCAAAAAGCTAGTGGGATTGTTGAATCATAGGGTGTACCACCTAGCTCAGAAGTAACACAAAGAGTGAGTCTCGATTTCAAAGAACTGTCATAAACTTTTTTAAGTTTGCCCATGTATCTTCATATATTGTATGCAAAATGATTCATAAATTTCTCTCACTTATGCTGTATAAAAATATGTTATTTTTTATTGCTCTACATACTAGTACATCTCTATTGACCCCCTATATTTTAGAATTTGAGGCATAGTCTCAGGGTCCCTTCTATGTTGTAGATTGTTTGACCAAAGTTTGTAGTTAGTGAGCCTCCCTTATTATGGAAGGTCATGTTTGTTGCACATTACTATTTTTTTTGTTTCATGGTCTAACTGGGGGCCGTTTCCTAGTTTTTAGACATATATTGACTCTTGTATTATTAGAAAATTTGCAGACTAGTGTCATGTGTTTTGAATGGTAAGAACTTCTTTTTGAATTGTTCAGTTTACTTATGCAATTGACCATGTTTCTATATAATTATTTTCTGCATTTATTTATATTTTAAGAACATCGTGTATGATTGCCAGATAGAGATGGGCGCCCAAGCCTTCATGGTTTGGGATATCTATCATGTCCAGGGCCTCAATTTGCATTGTGACAAACATAGTAGAAGAGCACGGTTCAAGCTCCCAGGATGTATGTGAAATCTTGTCTAGGAGAGTCTTGCTTATGGGTATGTTGTGCACCACACTTATAATCACGAGGCCACCGAACATTTAGGATTTGTTTCTTATTTTTTCATTCTCTAGTTCATACTATAACGTCAACCATAAGAAATTTAGCCAAATTCCTTCCTTGTTCTAAATAAATTGGCAATGCCTCATTATCGAGGTGATACAAGTCTAAGAGTCTAGCTCCCCCAGCGATGTGGTTCTCTTTGATTGAGTTATCCAAAAATCTATGAGATGGAACAAGAACTTGAGAGGATTTCATTAGTGCTTCAAGTTGTATTGTTTTGAGTGTATACCTTTATTTTGATGAAATCATGAGTTTCAGCCTGAGGAATGAAGTGTATTTAGTCCTTTTTCAAATTTCTTATTGCAGATGTCATGATTAAGGGTAATGGTGTGTAGCAGAATATTTGACGGTATTTCCAACCTAATAGTAGTATAGTTTATCTTTCACTCAAACTAGATGTTATATGTAACCCTTGGAAATCATCCTTTTTGCCTTAAAATAAGAAATAAATTTACCTCTTGGCATACAAATGTTACCCCTCCATTCAAGGATCTCCTCTCTCGGAAAATAGAAATACACCCTCTTAGTTCGGCAATCTACTATGGCAAAACAAGAAGCTAACCAATCCATACCCATTATAGCATCAAAATCTACCATTTCTAACTCAACAAGGTCAGTCATGGTATCGCGACCACAAATAGTTATTATACAATTTCGGTACACTCTCCTAGCTATAATAGATTCACCAACTGGTGTAGACACTTCAAATAGCTTAACTAGAAATTCTGTTGTTCTTTTGAGCTTTCCAGCAACCCATGGAGTGACATACGATAATGTAGAACCCAGATCAATTAATGCATATACAGTATGTGAAAAGATGGAAAATGTACCTGTAACCACATTTGGAGAAGCCTCTAAATTTTGTCGATCCACTAGAGCATATGTACTATTCTAAACTCCGCTAGAGATAGCTGCTTCTTTAGCACCTCGACCATGACATCTAGGTTGTACACCCCTTCATGAAGAAGGCACTGATGATAATGATACAATAGCTGATCCAGTAGGTAGTGTCATACCACCCATGCCCCTTTGAGTGCATTCTCTCATCATATGCCCCGACGTACCACACCAAAATCAAGCATTTGTCCCAAACCGATATGCACCTAAATGAAGCTTTCCACATTGTTTCCAAGGCTATCGAGGAGGTTTTAATTTGATCATACTCCCTTGCTCTTGATACCCCACTATTCGTGAACTCTGACTCTAATTTCTTTGCCTAAACTATTTGCCATTGGCACCTTGGAACTGTGGTGGAGCACCAGCTACAGAATAAAAAGATAATGGCTTGGGCGGTCTATTAGAAAACTGAGGCCTAAACTCTCTTTGGGATGCCATAAACAGGCCCGTAGATCTGGCCCTCTTGGATACCCTTTTTCCAATTCTTGTGTTCTTTTTCTTTGCCTCTGATCCTGCATTATTTGTACAAAAGCTTGTATCCTTGCTATGTCCATGTCTTTGTTCAAAGTAGTAATAGTACAATCTCTAACTAAATATGGATCCAATCTATCCACATATAGATGAACTCTATCATCGATAGTAGCTACTGTATTAGGAGCATGCCTAGAAAAATAGTAAAAGTGGAGGTTGTACTCCCTTATGCTCATATTTTCTTAGTAAAGATTCAGTAACTGATCTGCACGAGCCTCTCAAATCTCAAATAGAAAGTAATGATCAAGAAATTCCTTTTTAAACTCTTTCCAAGTAGCTGAACGTGCATCGATAACCCTAGATCATTTCCAGTCTTCATACCAAAATATAGCCTCCCCTTTGAATCTCTATGCTGCTTGCTCAACTGTCCCTTTACCCAATACATGCATGACATCTAGAGACCTTTGGATTTGATCGGTAAAGTCTTTTGGGTCTTTATTAATATCTGATCTAGTCAATGTAGAAGGATCTAGTTTAAGTAAATCATGTGTTCTTAGGCTAGCTGCCCTATCTGCACTAGTAGAACCTGTGGTTGGAACATTTTTTCCTTGAACTTTTCTAGCAACTATACGAGCCTATAATTGTACCACATTCCTTATATCTTGATCTATAGCATTAATAGGTGGTTCTGAGAAAGTGGTTCTTCTCCTCCTTAGCTCTTCTGGATATTGGGCAGTAGAAGAAGTTTATGATACAACCTTGGCTTGAGCCTCACATTGATTAGCTTGTCTAGGTGGTGACTTGTTGGTCCCTTCTCCGGTAGCTACGTCTATTTGATTACCTGTATTCTTACTTCTTGTAATCGACATTTTTACTATAATGAGAAAGAATGAAATTTAGTGGTTAAATATGACTTCACTACGACTTGGGCTCTATTGCACAGTCTATGATGTGAAAAAAAGAAACAACCCCTAAATTCCTATGCCCACTTATTTATAGATGTGGTGCATAACACAACCATAAGCAAGACTCTACGTAGACACAGCTTTATATACTCCCTAGGATGAGCTGCTCTGATACCATTTTGTCATGCCTCAAATCCTATTGGGGTGGACAGGCACCTGTAGCCATGAAGGCCCAGAAGAACCAATCTATAACCTAATACTACTCATGTATGTAACTATGACAAGCAAAGGTTCTAACAATATGATGTAATGCGCTGATTAGAATAAATACATATACAAGTGTAAAATTATATATACAAGGCATGGTCGTTGGGGCTATACATTTAAAAGACAAGATGCTACCTTGTTTAACTTTGCATAAGTCTACAAACAATCTAAAAGATACATAGACTTAGCTAGGGTTGGGACAAACCCCTACCCTACTCTTGACTACTGCACAATAACAAAATTTATGGAACAAACTCGAAAAGCCCCAAATCAACCTGAAGCTCACCGATAGTCACTGAATAGCCTGTGCTTCTACTAGTAAGGAGTATTAGTTGAAGCACCTATGCCTTCAGCGTGAAATACAGGTCTCCCGTGAGGGATGTCAGTACGAAAATATGTACTGAATATGTAAGGCTGAAGGTAACAACACATGATACAAGGGCTCAATAGAAATTAGATACCAGTGAATAAATAGTGCTAGTAGACCACCTTTATATATTTGTAGGAATAGGTACATTACATTTCTTAATTTATTTTACCTATCTTACTTCATAATCTTTGTAAGTCATATAATACAAATGACCAGTTGATCAGTGGTAAATAGACAAATTAGGATCGACCCATGCAACACTTACGCTCCTGAGCTGCCACCCATAAATAAACGTTGGTATCGGCCAATGCTAGACTTATGTCCCTGAGCTGCCACCCATATTTAAATGTATCGAGAGTGGCCCATGCTAGGCTTATTCCCCTAAGCTGCCACTCGTTTTACAGATTTGCATTACTTAGTTTGTTTAACCTTTGATATTGTTACTTTGGTTGTCATAACATTATGGTAACTTGAAACAATAATCTACCAATAACAGACATGTAAATGGGAACTTAATGCAACAACAATGAGGTAGGGAGCTATTGGCACAAAAATGAAGTATTTAGGAGTTGAAAATAACACATGGGTCTTATTTGAGTAAACAGAGAACTCCTCAAATTCTCTAGAGAAAATAGATGTACAGGTTTAATAATAAGCATGTATTGAGGTGTTTTAACATGTTATAGAGTGGTAACAAGGTCATTGACTACATGGAATATAATACGCTACCATTATGTATCACTTTTTATAGGATTTCCTTCGAAGCTTACTTGATGGACCAAATGTCTGATTTCTTGCCAAAGAGTGCAAAATTGAGTATGCCTTATATACTTGATTATAGAACTCTTAAACTAAACAAACTAGACTTCTCTCCTTTCAGATTACTTATCTACAATAGAAGATATGGTAAATTAATATTAGTAACCAACAGACACGGCTGGGCTATTTATCCTCACCAAAATAGTAACCAGGTAGTAAGCTCTTAATCTATCAATTAAGGTTGTTATTTTAACACTTTTATCTTCCAATTACACCCACATACCATACATGTTCTTATAAGATTCACTGCAACCACCTTGGCTTCATTACACTCTCCAAACAATACGCAAAACAAATTGGGCAGTAACCAAAAGCAATAATTAGTTTGATTGAGTACTGCCACACCTTTCTTCTCTAATACACATAAAAAAATAGTCCACAAATCATCCCCAAATCTCTATTGTTGTAGCCATCAATGATTGAACTCATCATCTCTTGAGTTCTTAATAACAACACATCCATAACCCTCTCTCAAATTCATATATAAGGAGAACAAAATGGAGTAGTCACCTTACCTCAATTTTGCAACTTATTCTCTTAATCTGAACTCCTCAATAACTTCAACTTTCACTTTCCTTCACAATTTAAACCAAAGGAGAAAAGAAATCCCTTAATAATAAAAATAAAAAGAGCAAGTAGCTTGTTCTATATTCTACCATGAATTAATAATTAAGCACTTGTAGCATGTTTTCCTAATCTTCCATGAGATAATTAAGATAAAGCATACGTCTTTTTACTTACCTTGGGTTGCAAAAGTTGGGGTTTCTACAAGAACCCTAGAAGGAATTTTAGGGTTGATGTTCTTATCCTTGTTAAGAAAGGGAGAAAGCTGAAATTTAAAACTGTGAATATTGTGTTTAAAATGAGTAAAATGACCAGCTCTATTGATCTTATATTGAGCCCTCTAGAACTCTTCTTATTGACCTCATTTTCAGCCACAAACTAGTCCAAGTAGGTGATGCACCTACTTAAGGGTTCAAGCTGCTCAAAATTTCAAATTCGGTGATGCACCTACTAGCTTAATTTCTTATTTTGGGCTCAATTAACTTGGGCCTTTGGCATATTTAGGTGTTGGGCCATTTCTCTATTTTATTCCTCTTTTATTCAATTTGGGCCTAAATGAGTACATTAGTAAAGGCCCAAATTTGGTCCATAGCCATGGGTCCATTAATTTGGTCCAAATAACTTATGTTGGTGACTCAACCTCTAGCGTAATTAAGTAAAGCAAGCACCTCATTATTTTATTCCATTTCCATCTCCTAAACCCTTTAATCTACCCTTCAACTTGTAAAGACTTGATCACTTTAAACATTAGATTCATATACTATCTTACGATCACAAGTTTAAATATTTGTATCGACGTTAACTTGGTTGCATAACATTAAAACGTACGGGCAACATCTATAATTCAATCTACACCATTAATACTTGCATAACAAATTTCTTATGTTATCTATACTATGAGGCTATACCAAGTTCAATATAATTATAACAAGTACAAGAAAAATATAGGGTGTTACACCTGGATGATAGTGCAAGGTCATATCATAACCCATTAACAGTTCCAACAATCGCCTTTTCCTAATCTTCAATTCTTTTGCATAAAAACATACTGTAAACTTTTGTAGTCAGTAAATATATTTACATCCACCCCATATAGATAGTGTTGCCAGATTTTAAGCGCTAACACCATAGCTTCTAACTCTAAGTAATTAGGGGGATAATTATTTTCATGCACCTTCAATTTCCTAGATGCATAAGACACTACTTTGCCATGTTCCATAAGCACAAAACCCAGTCCCACCTAGGATGCATCACAGTACACCACAAAACCTTTTGTACCATCAAAAAGAGTCAAACCTGGTACGATAGTCAACTTATCTTTCAGTTTCTCAAAACTACTCTCACATGAGTCGGACCACACAAATTTTGCCTTCTTCTAAGTTAATTTAGTAAGAGGAGAAGCTATGTAGGAAAAAATCTCTACAAACCTTTTGTAATACCCTGCCAAAGCCAAGAAACTCCGTATATCAGTTGGAGTCATAATCTTGGGCTATTTTCTCACTACCTCAACCTCTTGGGGATCAACTAATCTTAGGTGTATTTATACGCCTAAGCACCATAACTTATCCATATTTTAGCTAAGTTTAGAGAACAAAGTGCCTAGTTTCTTATGTTTTTACTCTACTTCTATGTAATTGGGCAAACCGATGTGATTGGCATGATTTCAGGTATTAATGACGTAGATGAATACATTATGGGACTATGGAATGCGGATGACATATGACACAAGAGAGAGTAGCAATCTGGACCAAATGTGGCACCTATAAACTATGTCCAAGACTAGTCTGTCACTTATAATTAGTTCAGGGACTTAGAAGGCAATTATGAGAGAAAAAGATTATTAAATGGCTTAATGCTGAATTTTTATTCTTGATTGAATTATTCTGTAGTATTCTGAGAAGGGAATAGTGGCTTAGGGTGGAGAGAGAAAAATGTTTCTCTCTTGTTTCACTATTCGCACACCAAGATCGTCTTCTAGTTTTTGGTATGATGAATATATTTATGATGCTTTCCGTTTTATTCTTGAGTAGCTAAGTTTATTAGTTAGGGTTATGGAAGCCTTGTAGCATACAATCTATCATTTTGGGTTTTGAATTCATTATGCATTGATTTGTTTACATCATACTCTATTCGCTTATCTTGAATTCTCGTGGTTTCAAACATAGAGGATATGCCTTAAAACACAACTTGTTTGAAAGAAAGTTTGATGTTCGGAAAAGAGAGCAGTGACAAGAAAATAGGATTACTAACCCCTATTTCATAAGTTAATGCCTTAGCAGGATAAACTACTTGGAGATTTCGCATGGTTTTTGGTAAACGCTTTTGATTCGAGAGAACTAAAGTGAATTAGTCCTCGATGGTTGAGAAATACTAGGATTATGCTATTAAATAGAATATGATTCTCTGTAAGCACGACGCCTGTATGAATTCGCAAAGCCCATAGTAAAAAATTATTGAAAACTACAAGATGGATAACCCTAGCTTACTATTTCTCTGAATTTGAATACTACTACACATATTTCATCTTGTTAAACTGAAACCATTAATTTATGAGCTGAACCAAATCCCCCTATTTATTTAAGGGAAACAAATGATTTAAAGTCAACTAATCTGCATACAACTTAATTAGCACCATATTCTCTATGGGATTCGACCCAACCTAGTTGGGTTATATATTTGACAACGACCGCTTACTCTCTCGTAAGAGAGGTGCAATTTGAGCGTTATCATCAACCTTTATCCCCTCACTAGAAATAATTTGCCCCACAAAAGCGATAACACTAAGTTACAATTCACATTTGGAAAACTTTGAATATAGCTCATGATCTTTGAGGGTCTGAAGGATGATTCTGAGGTGATTGGCATGATCTTCCTCATTCTTAGAGTAAACCAGAATATCATCGATGAAACTATCACAAATAGATGTAGAAACTAACAAAATACCCTATTCATTAGATCCATAAAAGTTGCAGGAACATTGGTCAATACAAAAGACGTAAATTAGAATTCATAATGACCATATTACGGTTGGAAAATTGTTTAGAGAATGTCATCCTCGCTAACCTTCAATTGGTGATACCGCAAACGAAGGTCTATTTTTGAGAAATCTTTGGCACCCTGAAGTTGGTCAAACAGATCATCAATTCTAGGAAGATGGTATTTGTTCTTAACAGTGACCTTATTCAGTTAACAATAGTGTATACAAATATAGAGATAACCATCTTTCTTACACACAAATAGTACAGGTGCACCCCAGGGAGAAATACTAGGACAGATAAAGCCCTTATCAAGAACCTCTTTTAGTCGTTCTTTCAACTTTTTCAATTCTGTAGTACCCATTTTGTATGGTGAAATAGATATAGGACAGGTGTTCGGCAATAAATCAATTCCAAAATCTATCTCCCTATCAAGTGATAACCCTGGGAGCTCATCGAGAAAGACTTCTAGAAATTTATTAACCATAGGGATAGACAAGAGGGAAGGACTTTTGGTATTAGAATATTTGACCCAAATAAGATGATACAAACATCCCTTAAAGATAAGTTTGCGTTCTTTGAGATAATATATGAACTTCCCCTAGGTTCTAATGAATACCCCTCCCACTCTATCACAGGTTCATTCGAAATGAAGAAAGTGATTGTTCGGGTTCTACAATCTAGTATGGCATAGCACGAATAGAGCCAATCAGTCCCCAAAATGGCATCAAAGTAAATTTTGTCAAGATCTATATTGTCTAACACTGTATCATGATTATAGAAAGACACAACACAATTTCTGTAGTTACCAACAGGAGCAAAAACAGAGAAAGGTTCTAAAAAAATTTAGGCTCAAAACCAAAACTAACTGCCATATATGGGGTCACATAAGACAAAGTAGACCCTGGGTCAAGAAACACATACACATTATAGGAAAAGATTTGCAATGTACCCGTGACCATATCTGGCAAAGCCTCTGCATCCTTGCGGTTAGACAGAGCATACAATCAATTATGACCGCCTCCGACAACTGAAGTGGTAACCTTAGGTAGTGGTGGTGCCATAAAATTTTCTTGGGAATTAGAAACCCCAAAATTGTTTCTCAAGAAATAGTCACTATAAAGATTCCCTAGCCGACCATACAAATAACACACTTTAACATAAAAAAAACCTCCATAGATGATTCTTTCTGCAATTACCACTACAAGACCTGAAGGACTGGGCCACACCACCCTGGGACTGAGTACCCTGCACTCTTGCCCCACTGTTGGGCTGAAAATTCTGGAACCACTGATCAGATAGAGGCCTGGGTGCTAGTTCACTAGACCAAGACTGAGCATTACTCCAAAATTTCTTCTTCGACCATTTATCATCCCAATCGGCACCTTAGTGCTAGCTGTTATTATAGTCAGTAGATCTAACTCTTTTGGTCTGCCTGTCCTTCTCTCTTACCTCTGCTAGCCTTTTCTTTTGTTCTTCTATTTACTGCATATTAACGGACAGTATAGAGAAATACATTGCTCTATTCAACATTTGAGAGACCGAATGCAAACTTTCTCATAAGAGCTCTCATATTACCCACCTATTCTGGAGCATAATAGGATAACTGGTTAACTTCAGGATGTAATCTTTGACACTCATTGGCTGTTGTTTCAAATTCATGAATTCCTTAGCCATTGCCTCCCTTAATTTTTGTGGAAAGAAATGATTTATAAAATCCTCCACAAAATCACCCCACACAGAAGGCTCAGTATCACTACCCTTTGAATCTTCCCACTCATTGTACCATTTATTTTCCATATCCTTCAGCTGATAAGCTGCCAACTCTACACCTTCAACGTCATTCACATGTATCACTCTAAAAATATTCTTCAATTCATCAATGAACCCTTGGGGGTCCCCCTCAACCTTCATGCTAGTGAATATAGGGGGGCTTGGTCTCATGAATTGACTAACCTAGGTAATCTCAGATAAACCCAGCACAGAACACACATCTTCAGATCGATGTATCTGAGAGGGTACTAGTTGTTCAATCATATAGTTGGACTTTCGAAACTCAGTATTCAAAACCTCTATCTGAGGAGGGTGGGAATAGTTAACATTAGTCTTTGGAGCCTGAGATAGACTGGTCCAAACTTGAGAAACTCCCTAAGTAGGAACAAACTCTTAGTGCAAGCTCTATTTTGGGTCCGCATCCCATTGGTAGGGCGGACCTTCTAAGCTTAGGCATTCTATTTGTTAGATCATCGGGGAGGCATGTTAACTTTATATAATATAGGAAATCATTGATTAGAGGAAACACAAACTCTATAGCATGATAAAAATCATGAAATAAGAGGGATATTCCTTAATGTCTTGTAGCCCCCTGCTTATAAGTGTTGCATGCTACACACCCATAAAGAGGACTCTACCGGAGGCAATTTCGGAGAAACACAGGGACCATGAACCATGCTATGATTCCAAATTTGTCACGACCCTAACCGAGACCTGGCTACGATGGACATCCCAAATCATGAAGGCCTGCCGGATCGACCTTCACTATCTAGCAATCATGCTCATATTTAAATTCTATAAAAGGAAATGCAAAAATACATAATAATATGGAATCATGGTCAGTATTATAATTCTATTGAACAAATTTGTAATGAAATCCATAAATCTCTATCATTATCTAACATCAGTCTTCCAAATATCTAATACATCAAAGTCAACATCTTGTCTAGAACATGGACAAAGCCCCTAGTTAGACCGTCAAACAAAAGAAATAATAAAGTTTAATGAACATGTTTTCCAAAATCGATAAGGCTCATCAACTGCTCTTCTGACACACAAGTCTACTGCTGAACGGGACCCTGTGCCTCAAATCCTGAAATATATGGAGGTTAATATAAATGTACTGGTATGTGAAAGAACCTAAAATATCATGCATTTATACAAAATAGGAGAGATTATTTCACAATAATATTGAACAATATATAAGTAAAAATATATGGGCATATTATATATAGGCATATTTAATAATTTTAAATTAATTCTTGACAACCTTGACTAAATCTTTGTTATTCTTCTAATCTAGTGGTACACCCTGCAAAGCTGCAATTGAACGGGCTATGTGCAACCCGACCATGACTCGGAAGCCAAGCCTCTAATTCAAGCAGCCTTCAGGATTGGAGTGCTAATATGTAATACCCCGAGAAATTTTTTGTTGAAATTTTATGCGTAAACATGTTGGGTTCTATCTTCTAAAATGAATTATAAATTTTTTGTGTGGAATGTCTTATATTATTACCCACCATTGCGTAGAGTATCAAATAAGATTTCCAACTATATGTGGATCATCCAAAACGGACACCCGAGCGACAAGTTATGACATTCCGATCGAACCGTGAGTAGTAGTGAACAGTAAAACATGCAGGAAAAAGTACTGAAGCCTGGCGTATTTTTACTCCAACTTTAAATGATCATAACTCCTTGTATATAATGATCTAGGTGATCTACTTTATATCAACGGAAATCTCTGTAAGTCCTCTTTCCAATGAAATTGGTTTCATCCAATTTGTCTATCGGAGCAAAACGTTATGGTCGATCTACTTCAGCCTATCAAAAGAAAATTTTTCGGTCAACTTTAAACTATCATAAATCCTCGTACACAATAATCTGGGTGAGATACTATATATCAACAAAAATATATGAGATTCCTCTTTCTAATGAAATTTGTTTCATCCAATTTGGATATTGGAGTAAAACATTATGGTTGATCTACTTCAGACTATCAAAACAGTCCACCAAAGGACAGATTCGAGAATTATTTGATTTTTAGGGGCATTTTGGTCATTCCCCCTCACCCAAAATTTGTCCAAACCCTATATTAAAGCCTATTAGAAGCATCATATATTATATTTCATCAAATTCCCTCAAAAAGAAAACCCTAAGCTACTACATCCAACTTCAAGATCCTCCAAAGTTCACCATTAATTCTGCAAATTTATACAAGATTCCAAGTTCCTAGTTCAAGAACTCCAAGAACCATCATTCAAAGGCACGATTAATATCTCAAAAATGAGTATTGATCTAAAGTTCATCATTCAAGGTATGTGGGTGTTTTCAATAAGAACTCTCTTTCGTTCTTGTGCCCAAAAGTAATTTTCTTTACAAAGGCATGATTTTTATTTGACCTTTATGAATTTGAAGCATGAACCCATATCTTATGATGATTATTATGAAATCTTGATGTTTATGATTTTGAAAGATGAATTTACATGTGTGGAGATATAAAGCATGAATCTTGAATGATATTTATCATGATTTTGATATTTGGATCATGAAATTGAAAATTGTGTTTGTTTGAGAAAGTATGTGTTATAAGCACGTTGATATTGAATAATTGAAATATTTTGAATGATTTGACCTTTTGGTCTTAATGGAGTTGTTTTGAACTCAAGTGTGAAAGAAATCCACAACATGGTTGATTTTGATAGATGGAAGCATGATGGCTCCCGATGTATATTTTTATATTACTGAAATTGTTTTGTTATGGATTGTCTTTAAAATGATCTGACTAAGTCTGGGAGAAATATTTAGCACCGAGTAGGAGGTATAAAGTGATCTTACTTCCCTAGAACTACGTGCCCCCGTAGGAGTAAGCCTGAGGCTGATTTATATAGTGATCACTAGTTTATGTGGATTTGATATCGATAGTCCTTCTCTGATGGCAAGGATGGGACGTCTCTCCCCAATATGGGTTGTACGTTGGAATCCATGTAGCTCACATAGTTTATGTCGATTATAGGATCTCCTGGTGTATATGTGTTTCCTTGTGTCTATGGTGAATGGTGAAGTGATTTGAAAGTGGAATTGTGATAGTTATTCTTTTGAAAGATTTAAATGATATTTAAATTATGAGAATTGATATTCTTGATGAACTGAAAGTGATTGACAAATTATATGATGACTCACATGTGTTATTATAATTATTTAATCCTCTCATGATTATCATGATTTTCTTCGGGCTATGTGAGTCTTTCATACATCCTGCATATTTCTTATAAATATTTATGATGATGATGTTTATACAACTGCATACACCCCCATATACTCAGTCCCTTTCCATGGTACTGACCCACATCTTCAGATGTGGGCTGTATTTTCTCAAAATGTAGGTTCAGGTGCTCAGTTCTAGGTTCAATAGTGATTTTTTAGGCACGCTGTTCTATATCCTCTGTTGTGGTGAGTCCTCATATTCCAAGGACGTGATGTCTGATGTTGGTTTCACGAAATTATTTACATTTGATAACTGAGCATGAGTCAGTTGGGGCATGTCTCAATGGCTCGCTGGTTTTATTGATTTTCTTAGAGGCTTGTTAGACTAGTATAGATGTTGGGAGTTGACTAATAAATCGTATTTTGTAATCTTTCTAAAATTCTTTTATACTTGGATGATGATTACTCTGTTGATATTTGAGGGTTATTTATGAAAACCCCATTGATTTGTGTTGAACTGAATGAAAATTGCTCAAAGGGTTAGCTTGGGGATACTCATAGCCTCAAGCACCGTGTGACGCTCCGGGACCTATTTTCTAGAGCATTACATAATACCCCCATGTGAGCACAGTACAGGAAATCCCCCATGTGAGATGTCCTAAATTTTATTTCATGTAGGATAATATATCATAAGTCACACATCAACAACTATCGTTTCCAGCGATGAGCCCTTACACTCAAAAGCTATCTTCGGGTAACTAACAAGCTATATTAAGACCAATTTTTAATTATTTAAAGTCATGCTTCATACTTTCAAAATGTTCAATACTTATTCCGTTAAAGGCATGTCATCATCGGGAATCATCATACCATGACTTACAAGTTAATCAATTCACATCATATCATATATGTTGCTCATTTCACCTATTTTCTTTGTTAATAAAAACCCTTATTTTTGAACATTAAGTGAGAGAGAGTTATGCAATAGATTTTTATTTGAGTTTACATCAAAACACTCTTCTCTCAATAGTGCAATCAAAAGGTGGCCATATCATATTTGCATTTATCAAAAACATGGAAATTGTTCATTTGACACAATGAGCATTTATCATGCGAAAACACCACCTCAACATTTCATAAACTATATCAACCCATGATCATTAAACAAACATTCACCCATTAGTTTTTCTTTTAGAAAGTTTGTGCCTTTAATCAACCCATAACACTTTAAATAAAAAATATCATGATGGGAGAGGGAGTTTTTTTTACCATTCATTCCCTCAATAAAATTTTCATTGAAACTAAAACATAGATATATGGTTATATTCAAATTTTGTGAAATATGGTTCACAACAACATATAATTTATTCAATATAATTTCATGATAGATACTTTTCAAGACAATTTCAAAACCTTCTTTTTAAACATGATTGGGGATCTTTAATATCGATAAAAATAGTAGAACTTATTCCCATGGAGTTTAGGGTAGTCCCATATACCTAAGTGATTAAGAATTTGCAAAACATTGAACCCTTGATCTTGAATGTTTAACCCTTAGTTATTTTTCTCCTATTGTGTGCTTGAGAGATGAACTAGGGATTTAAGAGAGTTAAAATATTACTAATGACCCTAATTTTATTTAAGAATGATTAGGGATGGTTTTGGAATGTAAAAAGACTTGGTTTCCCTTAAATTGAGTTAAAAACAAAGTTTTTACGCCCTTGGGCTATATGGCAGGTGACACATATTCTATGGCCTAAGCCAGGCAGTTCCACACATTCTCCATTCCCAAAAATAGGTTGGGCGTCGCATTGCCCATCGGCCAAAATGGTTTGGGCGATGCATTGCCCATGGCACAACAATTTTAATAGCCTTTGGCAATTGCTAGGTGACTCACTCCACTTTTCAAAGTCATAACTTTTTGCTCGGATATAGGATTAAGGAGAAATTAGTATCATTGGAAAGAAAATTTGAAGAAATTTCATTTGACATATAGTAGGCCCTCTAACTCATCATATTCTAGGAGTAATAGTAAATGGAAGTTGACCCACATTGAAACATTCACTAAAACTTAATTGATAGAAATGTTTTCAACTCACCTTTAAGTTAAGGGACTATTATGATCTCAATTCATGCCCAACTAGATTCCCATAGTACATATTTGATTAACACACTAAATTTGAATAGGATTTATAGCCGTTAATAACTATTATATGTAGGAATGACAGTTTATGTGCTATCCCAAAATGTGGGTTGTTACATTGTGATTCATTCATTAAGTGGATAAGGGTGTAAGTATATAAGAATAAGTTATACCCCCATAGCATGTTGTTAGATAAGGTTTTATTTTTATGAATGTCATGTACACCCTGTCTATTTTTGCAAGTTTCTTAGTGTGTAGAAGTCTAGGGAGTTATTGTATGGTATTATGTAGCGTTGAATTAACGAAATATAGGTAGGCAATAGGCGTCTTTGGTATAGTTTCACAAATTTTGTTAAGTTCTAAGTTATTCTTTTAGAGGTCTAATATTAGTGTGTTATGAAGTGAAGAAGGAAATATTATGTTATTAGGAGTGTGGATAAGTATGCTCATGAAAGTGTGAGTTGTAGGGTGGTGGTTGCCGAGGCTAGTGAAAGTTAAGAGTAACATTTTTGGAAAACAATGCCTTTAGAGTGTAGTTTATCAAGGGGGACTTTAGTGTATAAGTGTATGGTGATACCCCATTGTGTTGAGGTTTGCACTTGTAGACTTAATAAGAAGATATTCCTTCAAGTATATGATTGTGACTTTGATCTAAGGGGGAGATGATAAATCAAGATAGTTCACAAAATTTTTATCAGTGTGGCAATTTAAAGGGAGGATTCATGATAAACCTATTCCTATTCAAGAATATTCCTTATACTTCAATTAAAGAGGTCATTGTACCAATGTTTTATGTATTCAAGTCCTACCTATATCTAAGGTTTGAGTTCTTTATGTAACTCGTGTAGTGTTTTGACCTCCTAACTAGAAGCAATTATGTCTCAGTGATCCAATATTCCAAGTATCCAAGCTCTATGCTATGTTGCTCATAATCCATAAAACTCCATGTCTCACTTAATTCTTGGTTTGAAGAAACTATGTTTTCTATATGTTATCGATTGATTTTATGTCGAGATTAACAAAAAAGATATCGTTGTGCGAACGCATGACTATTTCAGCTTTGAAAATGAGAACCAATAGCTTTAAGTATCAATACTTTTCTCAATTATTGACTTTATAAATTTCGACCTCATGTTATACAAATCATGAGATATGTTTACTCGTGTTTCTCAATAAAGTCTGTCCTAAGAAATCATGTTGAATTGTGTTTATCCCAAAAAAACTCTTTTCTTATGATCCAAACACTTGATATCTGAAGCACTTTGTGTCTACTCTATCGTATCTTTCCCTCTTGTCCCTCCTTGAGTAGTGGAACAAGTATAAATTATGATTGAGTAGTGTTTCTTCAATTCATGATGCTTATGCTTGTGTCCCTCAATGACCCTTCATATTTTAGTATGATAGTGGTTGTGGAATCTTGGTGATATTTATGTAGGGAAGTAGATGTTCTTAAAAATGAAAAGTTTTAAGTGATTTTTTGAGGTAAGGTTGTAGGAGAAGGGGAAGAAGGAGATAAACTTTCGTTATGTGGAATCGTTAGGAAGGATATATATAGCAAAAATCTTTATGTGAGTGTTTGAAATTATTGGTCTTAGTGGGAGATCCATGAAGTGGGTGTAGTAATAATAGGCTTAAAAGTTGTGATTGATAAAAACACAAACCAATGCGTTGTATGGTTAGTACTCCTTGATTTGAAACTCGAGTGTGTTTGATGGCAGTGATAAGGTGAAGAAATATTCTTAAAGGGGTGTAGAGTATGGAGTCCCATAGCTTAAGTTGTCATCTCTTTTCTCCGATGTTAGGCTTCAACATAATAGTACTAGGCAGTGGGACTTAAATTCTTGTGGTTAGGTGTGTTATGAAAAAAACAATTAAGATGGAAAGGGTGGGGTGTGCTATTTAATGTTGAGGCATAGACGAGTAGTGTCTCTAAGTTTAAGACTATTTGTTGTACCTTGTATGGTAGAGAATTCTTCTTATCCTGTGTCTCGTGAAAACCTTATTTCATGATTATACCGGTGTAAATCAGACTTAATACAAGCGTTAAGAGCACAACAATTACAAGTGATACGAGTGCAAAGAGGGCACAAGCACAAACAGCCATACTCGAACCCTATCCAAGAAGAGGGAAAAGTGTGAAGGCCTTTACAAAAGAGAGGAAAATGGGTATCGAGAGCTCAAGACAATTCCTTAGAAGCCAAGATCGGGAACTACAACGTCTTCAAGGCACATTCATTAAGATAGATGTTTTTGAACATGTCTTAAGTTCGTCCAAGGGAGTGTATGTATTAAAGTGTGAAGACATTCCTTGAGTGTCATAAAAACACTACAAGGCAACCCCATTTATACACTCCAAACTCACCCCCTTCATTAAGGGTAAAGGTATTATTTCCCATCTCTTTTGTAATAGACCATAAGTAGGAAACCCTTAGTCTTATTTGATTAGTTAGCTTATTCTTGAAATCACTCGTAATATTGAACATCAATTTCCTCTCAAGAAGAGAGTAGACCATCATTTTGACATCACAAGAAATGATTTCTTCTTGTGTTGTGTGTATTGGCTAGAAATGAGAGTGGTTGAGTGAACCGAGTTTCTCTTGTGTTTCGTAAGGACGTGGTGATTGTTAACTTATTTTGTGGAGGTTTTATAGTATTAATACACTCTTTAGTTTCTGCATTATCAGTTCTCTTTGTGTCAAGTTACATATCTTCTTTATTGTTTTAAGTTTGAGTTTGTTGGTTCCGTTTAGTGTCTTGTTTGTATGGATTTTTTGTGAGTTTGCGGACTTTTTTATGCTCATTTAGATACCGTTTGGTATCATTTGGTATCAGAGCCATCATTGATTTTTTCCCACGAGAACAATCTTTGGATTTTTCACTCAAAAATAAAAAAATTAAAAAGTGTTGAAAGGCTGAAAAACTCAAAAATAGTAATCAATCCATGTTTTTATGTTTAAGCCAAAATTTGAAGCCTAGTTTTCTTGTTATTTTTGTGTGTTCTAGTGTTAGATCTTTGTTTCCTAACATTAGAAGAGGTTTCCAAGCTTGAAAATCTCACAAAAATAAGTTGTTCTACAGGTTTGGTGTTGTGGTTGAAGTGTTGTTATTGTTAGGCCGAATTTGTGTCTAGATTTAGTTGCTATTTTGTTTGTCTTAGTAGTTTCATGTGTTAGCATGTTGTTTCCCTAGCACATTTGGTTCTAAGTTCTAATATTTGAGCTTTTGTTTAGTGTTTTTGAATGGTTGGGTGATTAGATATTGTTGTTGTTCATTAGTGTTCTTGGTGTAGTTCATATTGTTCGTGAGATGAATGTTCAACAAAAGGCTTGTTTGATTTGAAAAAGGGAAGAGAAAGGCAAATTCTTGTGTTTGTCTTGGGACTACTTTCAAGACAACAATACAGTAGCAATGAAACAAAGACCTACCAAAAAGATTGCTGACCAAAAGAGTGTCAAAACATCTTTTAAGAAAGGCAAAAAGGGAAAGGGACAAAGACAAAGCAAAAAAGTGTCTTGCCATTTTAGTCCAAGTTGGTGAAAAGTTGATGGACACCTTTTGACCTTTGAAAAAAACAGACCCAAGCCTTGTCTCATCATTCCAAAACTAAAAATCACACCAAACAAACAATATTGAATCATTCGAGTGGAACTACAACAATTTCAACAAAACAACACCCCAAACGACCAAAATTAAAAAAAAATTGTGGGCTACACCAACAACAAAACTCAAGTCATAGGACATTCCTAGTTTCTTTCATTGTCTCTATTTGTTTTATTTTTTGTAATGACTCCTATACTAGTTGACAACTAGCAACAGCCTACTAAGTTGTGAACTAATTTTTGAATACTTCTTTCGTGTTAAGCGTTACATGTAGTGCTTTACTCATTTCTAATTCATAGTTGTTTTGGGTTTAACTGCATACAAAACTTCTTTGAGTCTTCAAACTGAAATCCACTCTAACTCTCAAACTGAAATCCACTCTAACTCAAGAGTAGACTCATTCACAAGTTCTCACAAGTTGATAGCCAGCTTACGACACTTGAAAAAACCAAGTGACGAATCCGAGTGTGAAGAATGTGTGAGCGTATTTTGAACTAAAGTTTGCTTGTTTTTAGGTACAATTTCAAATGAAACCCAAAATTTCCAATGCTCCAACCGTGGACAATAGTGTTATGAATGCTCTCTTAGATAGTCTTGAAACCTTGTCTCGAGGTGTGGCTAGTATGAAGAAAGTTCGGTTTGGATATGGTATTAATAAGTGAAAGGGTGAAGAGGGTTGAATTCTGAAGGAGTTATCAACCTTATACCCCTCAAAACACCTCACTTACTATTACTTCCGAGACCTTGCATCAAAGATTGTATCCACCAAGTTCTCCAAACCAAGTCAATCTTTACTCCTAAAGTTGAGAACAAAATGGACCTAGTTGTTCCTCATTCCACCAAGTTCCACAAGGAGGACTTGGAACCAAAATTCCATCCCTAAACCCGAATCCTTCACTCAAAAATCCTCCAATTAAAAGACCCTACCCTTCACTAAATCCAATGTCTCCTTTCCAAGCTACACTAACCCGAAAGCAGCCCGTCCAAGCAGAAAAATAGGGAGAGTTAGACTCCGAGGAGAATGACTCTAAGCCTAAATATGGAGAGAGATTTGATGGTGAGGTAAAAGAAAAATGTAAAGGAAAGAGGGAAAGGAAAAGGAAATCCATGGGTAGTAAAGTTTGAAGGGGGAAAAATGCTTAATTATGGATTTTATCCACAAAGAACCCTTGTTACTCTCTAACCCAAGTTCTAGCATTTTGCCTAGCATTGGTTCTTCTTATGTGCAGGTACAAGATGATATATTCCCAAAAGAGAATCTAAAAGAAATCCATCCCAAATATGTTGGTGTTCCAATTGCATTCTTGGTCGAGAATTCAATGCAAGTTGGTTACCATAGTACAAACCAAGGTAAAATTGGTACACTTTACACTCCCTTAAGTTTAAAAAGTTGTGATAGGATATTAGTAGCCAAGTTGATGTGATTTCGGGTATAGATAGTGTAGAAGTGCAAGCATCCATCCTTGGTAGCATTTTTGGTGTGTATAATAATCAATGTGCTCCTAAGAATAGGTCACTACTTGAACATGTAAATGGTATGATTAAAAATTTTCAAGTTAGTGTTGATGCTGGTAATGTTGATCTAGATAATGAATATTGTCCTTTGAACTTGTGTGATGAAAGTCATGATATTAGTCTTGTTCATAATGACCATGTGTATGTCAAAGTTGTAAGTAATGCCTTGCGTGATTGTGGCCTTGATTCTCTGGTAAAAGGAATGAGTAGCCTCGGCTTATGCCCTTGGCTACCTCATCCATTTGATCCCTTTGCAATAGTGGGATGGGAAAGGAACAGTCTCAGTTTGTGCTTATTCCCCCTTTATGTTTTCCTTATCCCTTTCCATTTTAATGGTCATACTAAATGTTTCATTGTCAAAACAAAGAATTGTAGGTTGTATTTTAAAAGTGTACCCCCTCGGCAGGAAGTCTTCATACTTGATTGTTTCCTATATTACCTCTTTACCTATGATGATAACCATGTTAATTTTGAATGTGTATTGTGTAGAGGTAGTAAGTTTGGTGGCTGGTTTGCTTGTTTGAATGATAATAATATGTTGGTAAGGTGGACCTTAGGATCAATAGTGGCACCATATTTGATGAGTTCCTTTGTGGAGGTAATGAAACAAATGTATCTTATGGTTCCTAATCCAAAGTTAGTCTTACCTTTTGGGTATAGTAAGGTCATTAAGACCATTATAGTTTCCTTATCTCTTGGTATCGTCCAAAACCACATCCTTTGTTCCATTCATGCTAAGCTTTTCATGTCACACACAAAGGACCCGTGGATGAATTTCAAATATGAACAACCTTGGCTTATTGATATATGTGATGGTCTTGGATTTCACTCCTATTCCCTTGATGTCTATCTTAGCCAAGTCGTTTATGATGATTATAGTAAGTGTTTCATGATCATAACAAAGGATTGTTTGATACATTCCAAAAGTATACCCCCTTGGCGTGGTTAAATAATTTGTGACACTAATACTAACCCTCATGCCATGAGGATTCTGTGCTTGTTTCCCTCTTTTTCATTTTGCAAGGTGTAAATTTGAGGACAAATTCCTTTCAAGGTGGAGAGGATGATACAAGCGTAAAGAGCACAAGGATTAAAAGTGATGCGAGTGCAGAGAGGGTAAAAGAACAAGCAGCCATACTCAAACCATATCCAAGAAGAGGGAAGAGTGTGAAGGCCTTTGCAAAAGAGTGGCAAACAGGTATCGAGATCTCAATTCCATTCCTTAGGAGCCAAGATTAGGAACTACAACGTCTTTAAGGCACATTCATAAAGATGGATGTGTTTGAGCATGTCTTCAGTTCATCCAAGGGAGTGTAAGTATTAAAGTGTGAAGACATGCCTTGAATGTCATAAAAACACTACAAGGCTGCCCCATTTATACACTCCAAACCCACCCCTTTCATTAAGGGTAAAGGTGTCATTTCCCATCTCTTTTGTAATAGACTACAAGTAGGAACCCCTTAGTCTTATTTGCTTAGTTATCTTATTCTTCAAATAGCTTGTAATATTGAACATCAATTTACTCTCAAGAAGAGAGTAGACATCACTTTGACTTCACAATAAATATTTTCTTCTTGTGTTATGTGTTTGCCTAGAAACGAGAGTGCTTGAGTGAACCGAGTTCCTCTAGGGTTCCGCAAGGGCGTAGGGCTTGTTAACTTGTTTTGTGGAGGTTTTATAGTATTAATACACTCTTTAGTTGCTGCATTATGAGTTCTCATTGTTTCAAGTTACATATCTTCTTTATCGTTTAAGTTTGTGTTTGTTGTTTTTGTTTAGTGTCTTGTTCATGTGGACTATTTGTGAGTTTGTGGACTATTTTATGCTCATTTAGATACCGTTTGGTATCAAGACCTGTTATCATCAAATTAACTCAAGCCTCATGTTGTGATAATTATGATTCATAGAATTCATGTGCAAGATCATCCCTTTGTAAAGTCTCGTTACCTCCTGCTTCGTGCTTATATGTTCACTAGGGTTTATCATGAAGCTCGTTTGATACCTTTGCATATTTCGTTTTGAAAAAATGTTCAATGTGAAAATATGTTCTTTAGTCTACACTTTTAGAGCTACAAAAAGTCCCTACCCATCATTCGGGGAGGAATGATCCCTAGGGGATATAATGTAACACCCCATACATTCAAACTAATAATCGAACTGTTGTTCCTATGTATGTAAGCTCTAATAGAAGTTATTACCAAATGCTAATAAGTTTCATGATCGTTATCCTCATTTTTCAAGTTCTTTCGAGCTGAAAGATCTTCATAGGACTCACTTAGAGCGAAGTTGAGCTAACAACCTTTGATTAGGCTAAATCTTTGTATTCGATTTTACAAGTGTCTACTTTGAATGTGTATAACTTTTGATTCAAGTATTGAAGATAATTGAGTCATCTTTTCAACAATACTAACTTCGCCTTAATCCGATACCCGAGCAAAAAGTTATTGCCATTTTTGTGAGAGAGGCGGTAGCTATGCTCGATTATCATGCAACTCACACTCTATTTTGGCACTCCAGAGCATGCGATGTACGCTTCATTTCACCCTTGAGGTTTCCAGCTTTCAGTCATATTTTTTTGGGGGTATTTAAGTCTTATACCCTCACCCAAAACCATACAAAATAAAAGATTTAAGCCCTCAAAGAGCTTTTGTTACATCATTATACTCTCTTCCTCTTCAAGAAAATCCTAAGCCCCCGAAGATCAAGAATCAAGATCTTAGGTCAAGATTTCTAAGAGACGGATGAAGATTTGTGTTCCATCCTTCAAACTAAGTAATCTAAGATACGTGGGGTTTTCTTAAACTACACGAGCTTACTCAAAACGTTTTGAGTAAGATTTAAAGTCATGGAATCATATATTAATGAAGGGTTTTGAATTTACACAGTCAATTATGCATTGTGAACCCTGTTGATGATAAAGTTATGGTCTTGAGGCCTTCCTCTCAAAACTGATTGTTACTTGAATATATATTTATGCATTTGATGTTTTGAAATTTGAATTGAGATCATGAATATTTATACTCCCTCTTTTGTTCTAAAGCATCTTGATTTCATATGTTATGAATTATTCAATTACATATTTAGGAGCATGCTACAAATGTCTTTATTATTGTTTAAAAACTGATTTTGGTTATGAACTGAAGAGAGGATGTTTCTTGTTAATATAAATGAAAAAAGATGATTATAGAGTTTCATAGTTTGATATAAAGTAATTGACCACCACATGTTTAAGAATTGAAAGAGAGAATCTTTGCATAAGTTTTCATGGATTTCGATATGCCAATTCTCTTATACTGTTTGAATAATTTGGTGGTCAAAACATTATATTTTTAATGAAGAGATTGTAAGATGATATTTTATGGCTTAGAGATATGACTTGAAAGTCTTTGTATGACGATACCAAAACAGATAATGCCACGATAATGGAGAATAAAACAAAATGCAGATTTTACTTCAGATTTTCAGATTTTGTAATTTAGAATGATGCATGTTTAGAAAGAGTTAAAAATTGGCATAAAGAGAGTTAGGTGGTTACTCGAAGAAGGCATGATCCCAGAAAACTCATTTTCTGAAACCATTTTTTGCTGATAAAGATTATTATGTTACCCAGGGAAATTGTATGCTAGAGACGGCTCTGTGGCATATCAGATAAGAAGATACTCCAACCCTTTCGAAAAACGTAGGTTGGGGACTTGGCAGCTGAGTCAAGGGCGGATTCCATATAACCGGTGGGATTGTAAAATTTTTGGGTGTAACACCTAGCTCAGAAGTAAAGCAAAGAGTGAGTCTCGGTTTCAATAAACTGTCTCAAAGTATTTTAAGTTTCCCCATGTGTTTCCATATATTTTAGGTATAATGTTTCATAAATTGCTTCACTTATGTTATATAAAAATATGTTATTTTGGATAGCTCTATGTACTAGTATATCTATATTGACCCCCTATATTTTAGGATTTAAGTCGCAGTTTTGGGGTCCCGAGGTCCCGCTAAGTTGTAGATTTTTTGTTTGAAGTTTGTAGTTGGTGAGCCTCCCTTATTCCAGAAGGTCTTGGTTATTGGACATTACTATTTTGTTTTGTTTCATGGTTCGACTGGGGGCCTTGTCCCAGTTTTTAGACGTATATTAACTCTTGTATTGGTAGAGATTTCGCAAACTGTTGTCATGTGTTTTTAATGCTAAGAACTTTCTGTCGAATTGTTCAGTTTACTTATGAGATTGACCTTGTTTTTGTATGATAATTTTTTGAATTTATTTATATTGTATGAACATCGTGTATCATTTCCAGATAGAGATGGGAACACGGGCCTTCATTGTTTGGGATGTTCGTCACGTCCAGGGCCTCAGTTCGGGTCATGACAACTATCTAAGACACGAGGAAGACCATGGCCTAGCCTATGTTGCCATATATCTCTTTGTTGATGCAAAGCAACAAATGCCTTATGGAAGGAATTCACAGATGAAGAGAACATAGGTAAATATCACCTTTACTGGAATATTGAAAGAGAGGTTGGCCCATGACTTTGGCTAAACGGAAGCAGAAGAAGAGTAAAAAATGAAGAAACAATTATTGCCTACATAAATTTTTAAAATAAATTAAATTAGGACTAAGATTGGGTACATGAAATATCTCCGTAAATGTAAGCGACGAGATATTGCAGGTATCCCACTGTATCCAATTTTATTAACAACAAGCAATGGTCATTTCCAACTAAACCACAATTTTTTCCATTGTAAAAGGATGCATGTAAGAAATTACCTTCAGATGGATCGTATGTGCAGATGAAGCTAAGTTAAGGTACCAAGTAGCGTTATTTGTTTCACCTACCGATAAATTAACAGATGACTTTGAAATATCATTAGCATCAAAAGCATGATTGAAACTATTTGAGCATTAAGACCCTTGTTAGCTAATTGGACCAAAAATTTGACAAATAATTATCAAGGGATGGGAATCTAAAACTCAAGACGATGGTGAACTTGTACAGGTAGCCTGTGATCCATAATAGACATGACAAGCACATTCAATGTCTTGCAGGATTTTTCGGGTAGCAAAATTGCGAGTAAAATTAGTTGAAGTAGATCCTTGATATTTTTGAAAGCTACTAGTTGAGACACGACCTCAACCAACGCAGCCTCGGCCTATAGAAAAATGACCCACGCTGCGACCCGCTTGATATGAAAAAGTGGTATCGGAAGAATTGGAATGGATTTGCTTAGCAGTAAAAGCTTATGCTAATGATAGTGGATCAGGACCTTTTAAATGCTTCAATATTTCTCTTGAAGTAACAAATTAGAACGAAGGTCCTCAAGTATCTGTTGTCCAAGAAAGTGAGTGATCATGCCATATAACGTGCCATATTCCTTCCTAGGCCCAACCAAGGTTACTTCCATGAAGGGCAATTTGGTCTTTTTCCTTTTCATTTAACCCTTAGTATAAATAGTTAGCAATTGGAGTTGAACCACTAGTTTTTGAAGATTGAATATTTGTGCCACCTTTGAGAGCTTGAGAACCCTTCGTTGATTTTGAACAATTGTCGTCTGATTTGCAAGTAAGATTAGTTCTTTCTTGATTATTCTAATAGATTAGGTGCTTTCAGTTCCAATTTAAGAGGTTTCTTGGTTAGTTTCACCATTAAATCATTCAGTTGTTTGAATCTAATTGTATATGTCTTTCTTTAATTTTAATCTTTAATTTCCACTTTATTTCTATTTTGTTGTTTCATATAAAAAAGAAAATATCCTAGGAGAGAGTGTGCAAATGGTCCAACAGGACAAATTTGGAGTTTCAAGGTGCTATATCTGGTCCACCTGCATAGGCCGATGATCCATCTATGTGGGCAAGTGACCAATGAAAGTTATTTCCAAGTTCACTATTTTGAATTGCGAAGTCCTGTCTGCGAGGGCTTGTGGCCACCTGTGTCCAAATCATAGAAACCATATGTTAAGCACACCAAATTTTTTTTTCACTAAGGTTCTAACATTCTAATTCTATTTATTAATTCCTAATCTTATTCTTTGATTCTTAAAACTAATTAGGATTTAGTAATTCAACTAATTAGTTGGCTGATTAGTATTAGAGTCTGTTTTTCCTTCCTTTGTCCGTTTCTTTTTGTAATTTTCTAGTTTTATTTCATAGTTAACTTTTTCATTCAATTCTTTTGATAGGCCTTTAAACCAAGAACCTAAATCAACATTTTTAATTTGCCCATATTTCTTTAAACACGAATCTATTCTACAAAAAGTACTCGGAAGTATACACAATCATCAACACTAGAAGATCCAAATATGTGGCAATCAAAGGTCTGTACACACAAGTGATTTTGAGTTTTCCTATTCAAACTCTAATAGTGTTTTTGTTATTTTGAGTGATTAAATTGCTAGGTACGATGGTTTCAGTGAAAGAAACTCAAAATCCCATGAGAAGTCACAAATTGATATCTATATGGGAAAAGATTGAGGCATGAACCTTTCGATGGGGTGGATCGAAGGTTATCTTAACTCTGTAGATGGTAGCATATCAAGCATTGAAGTTAGCATGAAAATCATTGAGGAGCCCTTAAACTCTATGAATTCCACTTCCCAAACCAACTCACATGTATTACCAAGTTAGCAAGTCCAAGGTGCCCCAACCCATAAACTTAATTTGGTTATATTTGAAGGATATGAGGAGAAATTATAGTTAACTTAGAGCTTATCTTATGGTTTAAGGAATGTAGTGCGGGAACCTTTAAATCAGGAACTTGACCAAAGTAAGTTCCTATGTCATACTAGGTTTAAGATGATGGAAAATGTATGTTTCTTGCTCATTGATGGGGAGATAAGTATTAATGTTATATCATGTACACTTGTTAATCAAATGAAACATCATGACTTATAAGCTCCAATGGTATGAGGAGAATGGCTTAATTGAGGTGACTGAGCATATAATCATCAAATTTTTAGTGGGCAAGTGATAGGAATCAAAGAAGAAAAAGTAGGATCAAATATCAAAAATAAATAGATAATCGATAAAGATAGAAATTAGACACAAGAAGAAGAAGTAATTAAGAACAAAAGTGTAGATTAAAATCGAATACCCTTAAATACATTCTTAATCAAACACCTAAATTTATGGTAACCAAGAAGGAGATTGTTAGACCAATGATGTTTTGATGATTGGCATATGAAAGAAACATATAGAAGAAAAATGTTACTCAAAATGGTCCAATTACATGGAGACGGTCACTAGGAAAGCAGACTTGAATGGACAAGCTCAGCTCTCTGGAGAATGGATAAATATCTCTGGCGTTCTTGGTGGATCAAGTGTGATAAAAAGAAGTTGTAATTTGGAAAAAGCATCGTTTTCACCCCCAAACTATAGTAGAAAAGTCGAATCCACACCTAAACTATATAAGTGACCTATTACACACCTTAACTATAAAAAGTGATACTTTTTACACCCTGTTAGGCATTACACCACTTGCATGTGGCGTGGCATTTTGCACATGCTGCCATGTTAGCACCACGTCATCACCATGTCAGCATAATCTGAAAAAATAATAAATTTATTATGTTCATAATTTTTTCATTTTTCTTTTTAATTTACTTTTCCCCTTCTTCTTCAATGTCTAAAACCTCCATTGTTGTCAATGTCCAAAACCTCCATTACCTCTATTACACCATATTCACCACCATAAACTTTATCCCACCAACAAAATTACCATAACAATTAATTTCTTTTAACATTGTTCTTCATCCGTAACCCATCTTCTTTTCTTAAAAAGAAAATTAAAAAATTCTCAGCTAAAATGCCCATTATTGTTTCAAAAAAGGGCCATTCGACTGTTGGCCTCTGTGTTTTAAATGGTAATGACCAACAAATTTTTGTTCTTTTTCTATTTATTTTTTAGCTATACTTTACAAAAAACTAATATGGTAACAAGCTCCATTAATGGATGGATTACTAATTAATAGACAGAGAGGAGAAAGTCAATGATGAATCTGGCTTTTTCGATGAGAATTCAACAGAAAACATCCTTGCTACACAATTTTATATTTTTTTTTATAAAATTTAGTTTTGCCAGTTTAAACATTAAATGCAATTTAATTTTGCTTATTGTGAAATTGGCATTGATTCAATTAAGGTGGAGGATGAACTATGTTATTTGGGGATGGGGTTGGAATTTGGAGGTGGGGTAATAAAGAAACTATGTTGGTTGGGGTGGGGGTAATGAAGAAGAATATGGTTTGGGGTTGGGGTTGGAATTTCGGGGTGGGGGTAATGAAGAAGATGATGGTTTGGGGATGGAGGTGATGAAGAAGATGATAGTTTGGGGGTGGGGGTGGGGAGATAAATGTTGTGGGTTGGGAGAGGAGTATTTTAATTTTTTAAATTTTTTTGGCATTAATTTTTAATTTAAACGGGCCCTTTTTTATTTAAATAATTATGTATTATCCACGTCAGATCTAGGGAGTAAAAAGTATCACTTTTTTATAGTTAAGGTGTGTAATAGGTCATATATAGTTTAGGTATGGATTCGACTTTTTGACTTTTGTTATTTAATAGGCTGGATGCGCCTATAATAAGTGTAACATACGCTCCTTAGAATGGGGGTCACGGGGAGGTAATAATATCACTTTTTTATAGTTATTGTGTTTAATAGGTCACTTATATAGTTTAGCTGTGGCTTTGACTTTTATTGTATAGTATAGGGTGAAAATGATTTTTTTCCCAGTTGTAATTAAATACAACACTTTTTTATAAGTTGACTAGAAAGTGTTGCACTCAAACAAGGAGATTGACTTGAAGTAGGAGTTTTACAACTATAAGAGTTTCACTAGATGAGGGACTCCAACTGAACATAAAAGTCTAATAAAGTTAAAGAGGCCAGGGGGTGAAAAAAAGTGAGCACACAGTGAAGGACTCTTTGAAGAGTCATTATATATCGAGGGAGTAACTCACTTTGTAACTCATGCACTCAAAAAGATAGAAAAGAATCAATGAACTATCAAAAAATCATTAGATATTTTATGGTGTTGCATTTTTGTTTGTGGTAAACATCAAGAAATCAACCAAAGTAGCAATAGGCACATTAGCATAACTCCCACTATCAATGATTAAAGATAACTGATTGTTCTTGATAAGACATTAAGTATGGAATAGATTATCCCATTTACTAAGATCGTCTATGTCATTACTAATCATTGTACAGCTCACCACAAAGTTTGGAACATCAAACTATTCATATTGAATCAAGGTATCTTCATTATCTTTATTTTTTAGCTCACCTTCTTCGACCCTCTTTCCATTTCGGGCCTTTTCATTATTCTCATCTTCCAATACCACCTCTTCTCCAAGGTTAAAAAATGTCCCTTTCCTATGGATCACATTTCTCCAATTGGGACATTCACTTGCTTTATGTCCCAATACATGGCATTTAAAAGATTGAAAACCTCTAGGATTGGGAGTATGATATGTTTTACCTTCATCCATTTGCGGGAACTTTGGAGCAGTCTTCACTAGTGGCTTCTTTTCCTTATACTTGTAGTCCTTGTTCTAATTCCATCTCGATGATGATTGATCTTCATTTTTATTCATACTTAAAGCGTTGGTAGATGAGTACCTCTTTTATTTGTAAGTTGCCCTTTTTTAACATCTCTCTCACTTTCCAAGTCTGTTTGGAAGATTTTTTATAAAGTTCCATACTTGCGGATAGTCATGTATGAGGTGATCTCCTTGTTCAACCCATTCTTGAATCATATGATGTCATGTTTAATGTTCTTATGATACTCAGGCTTCAAGATCAATTATTGGAGTTCACAATTGTAGGCCAAGATACTCTTGATTCTTTGCCTCAAGTTGTATAGCTTGGCAAGTAACTCTTGTCAATACCTTTTTGGTACAGACCTTTCTCTCATAAGTCCCTTCAATGCATCTCATTGGGGTAGTTGTCCTCTATTCACTGCATTTCTAGAACTCTTTGCATAGTCCCACCATGTATTGGCATACCCTTCAAAGTGAACTATGGCATAACAACTCTTCTTCTCGTTGGTGAAATGGATGACCTGAAAGATCCTTTCTGAAGAGGCCTTCCATGTTAGATAAAATTCAGAATCTCTTATGCCTTTAAAAGTCTGAGGAATAACCTTTATTGAGCTGATAACCACATCATAATCCATATTACCTTATTTTTCCTTGATCATAACCTTCAAGCTCAGTTTTCTATGTTTCCTATATCATTAGGCACACGACCAAATCCTCCTCTTGAACCTCGATAACCTTTTTGATCCATTTTTCTATCTCTCATTTCACCTACCAATATGTCTCCTTCATAAAATGCTACAAAATCCTTGTATTGTTCCTCCCTTTCTTCCTCTTTTATTTTAATGGTTTGGTTTTGGTTGAGGGGTACTTGGAATGGGGGAATTTAATTTAGTGGAGGTTGTAGTGTTCAGTTTCAGGATTCATCTTCTTGTGCTTGTTTGAATATAGGTTGGAGTGGTTTAACGGGATTTTAGTTTTGCTTATTTGTAGTGGCTTGAGGGATGGGATCATTTTATTGTATTGGTGGATTAATCATTTGCTGAAGGGTTTCTGGGGAAATGTGACTAAAGGACTTGGAGCATGCCCACTAGTCAAGGTATGGTAGTGTTGATTTGTGGACATGGATGAGTTTAGTCGACCTTCCATGTTATCCACTCTTCCACATATGTTTGACACACTCCCTTAAAGTGAACTCACCTTAAGGTCAGGTTATCCTTTTTACCATCTATGGACTCAATTTTAATATTGAGAGTTTCAATGGCTGCTAAAATAACATTTTTTGAGTGGTTATGCATGTTACCTAAATATTTACTTTCTGTATCCCTTATACCTATGAATAAAGACACACGCAAAGACAGCAAACATGTTTTAATTAGAGAAACTAATCTCACAACTCTATACACATTTGTTGACCTCACACTTGGGTCACAAATGTTAAAGGATGGTATATACTCCATGTGGTATTCGAGGTTTCAATTGATACACTTGATTGGATTGGATTCTTGTTTGAAAAACTCAAATAAATATGTAGGGAGTTGGATCAAGAACTATCAATGAGATGAAAATAGAAAATCTTGAAAGAAGTAGGACATTTAAAGAATTTGGACTCAAGAACTAATAACCAACTTAGTTGACGAATTACTAGTTTTTTAGTAGTTTTATGAATAAAGGAATGAATTTAAGAATCAATCAATGAAACTAGATTAATCAAACCTGAGCAAAAGTGTAACACCCCGTACTTTCGGCCTAGAATTTAGATCGTCGTTCCTACGCATATAGACCTGAACTAAATAATTCCTTGTTAATATATGTGTTTTGATCAATCCTATAGTATCGGAATACCTTTGAATATGAATTAAGGTCAAGAAAAATCCCCAAACTCAAAGAAGAGTTGAAATTATTTCTATCGATTAAGTTTTAGTGGACGTTTTAACTTGAGTCAACTTCCATCGACCATAAGTTCTTGTATATAACGAATTATAGGGCCTACTATATATCAAATAAAATTTCTTATAAATTGCTTTCCAAATATACAAATTTCACCTAAATCCGATACCCAAGAAAAGAGTTATGACTTTGCAAAGTTGAGTATGTCGCCTAGCAAATCACCTGAGGCTACTAGAGGAGTTGTGCCATGAGCAATGTTTCGCCCAACCAATTTTGGGAGATGGGAAATGCATCGCCCATCCTATTTTGGGTGATAAAAAATGAATGGTACTGCCTAGATTAGGCCACAGGCAATGCGTCGCATGCCTTATGGCCCCAGGGCATAAAAATATCATTTTAAAGTCATTTTAAGGGCAACCAAGTATTTTCACATCCCAAAATTGTCCCTAATCATCCTTAAACAAATTTAGGCTTATTAATAGTGTTCTGACTCTCTGAAAATTCCAAAATTCATCATTCAAGAACACAAGGGGAGAAACAACTAGCGTTTGGACAATCAAGCCTAAAGGTCAAATCTTTTCAAAGCTTCTTCATGAATTCTCCACAACTAAGGTACGTGGGGTTGTCCTAAATCTCATGGGCATCGTTTTGACATGAATTTAAAAAAGCTTATATAATTACGTAACTATGTATGAAATTACAAGTGGGGATTTTTGACATAAAAAAAATGTATACTTTAAGATGTGGTTTATGGGAAAAATAATGAAAGATCATGGGTTGTTTCTTATATGCTGAAATTGTTGAATTTGTGGACATATGATTTGAATTTTAAACGATGTCATGAACAAGAATTGTGAGTCTTTTAATCCCCATGATGATGTGTACGTACCCTATATGATACTATTGCTAAACTACACAGAGTTGTTAGGTGTATGGGAGTTTGGTTAATATTCATATAATGACTTATATATGGGAGCTGGGGGAATTGCCTCGAATGAAAACAATGATAGAATATTGTGAGTATGGTGCATGTTCTCCTATATCAAATATATAGCGTGATTGATATGATTTAGATGGTTACCTAAAGAAAGTATGAGTCAGATAACTCTATGCTAGAAACTATGATTTACCAAAACGGGAACTTGGTACCCTACTATGTGATCTTGTGTACCTAATACTATGCCATCCCAACTTGGGACTTATGGTTAAGAGCCCTACTTTTTTGTCTTGAGCCCAACCACGACATATTTACTTGATTGGGGTTATGGTACCATGCTGTGTAATCTTATGTGCACTTCCCTCACCAGCATTCCAATCTTGGTGGCAATCGAGATATGGCAGTCGATCAAATTATGATATTATAGGTTGTATTATCTGACTCATTAGTACTGTATTACTGTTGAAAAATCAGTATACAATGCCCAGGTGCTTTCAAATGATTTTGTGCTAATGTGTTTTATAGTAGCTCTCACCTATATTATTTAAAAGTTGTATTTTATTTTTGGATTACCCTATGTACCAGTACTATTGTATTGACCCCTAGATTTCAGGGTCTGAGGCTCAGTCTAGGGATACTGCTAAGCCGTAGAGTTAGCAGATAAAAGTGTGCAGTTGGTAAGCCTTCTTTACTCCAGAAGGCCTGTCTTTTTCCAGATAAAACTGGGGTTTTGTCCTAGTTTTAGACAGTTGTTATTTTTGTGTGTAGTAGAGATTTTGTAGATTGATTTAGATATTGTTGGATTTCTTCCTTTATTGTCAAATTGAACTTAGAGTTTGACCATGGTTCTGTTATGATTTATATTCTACTTTTTTTCTATATTGCATGAATGTGGTGCATGATTACTAGACAAAGAAGGGCGTCTGGGCCTTCATGGTTTGAGATACTATATACAGCCAGGCCCCAGCTCAGGTCCTGACAATCTTGGTATCAGAACACAGTTCGTGGTTCCAGCGTATCTGCAAAATTACATCAGGTAGAGTCTTATTTATGGGTGTATATCACGCCACACTTAAAAGCTGGAGGCTACAAGGTTTTTAGGAATGTCACACTTTCTTCATGTTCTAGTTCATGCTATGGAGTCAGAATATTCCTCTTTCATACTCTATTTTGTACTATGGTGTCACCCATTCAAAAGCAAAGTTATCCCAAATCCTACTCTGATGTTCTCAGATATGTCATATTATTTAGGTGATTCTAGTGTAAGAGTCTAGAATCTAAATGGTATGGTCCTTTCTGATTGAGTCATAAAATATTATGAAATTGCACAAGGACCTGAGCAGAGTCCATGAGTGCTATAAAGTGTATTGATTCAACCTTGTACCTTTATCTACATCAACCATCTGTTTGAACCTGAGGTGTGAAGTATATTCAATCCCTTTCAAGATTCTTATTACAGATGTCATGCATAAGGGGAATGATATGTTGTAGAATGTTGGAACTATATTTCCACTCGAATAGTAGTGTATGCTAAAGTGTCATGACCTATTGGTAGTGAGATGATCCAAAAATTTATGATATGATGTCACAAGTCTAAGAGTCTAAATGAGGGGGACTTTTGCATACAAAAGTTAGTTTAGTTTCATAACTGTGGATTCAGGAGTGGTTTGCCATTTTATAGAGATAGACTAATGCGGTATTAATAATTGTAGATTGAATGAAAGTCAATAGGGGAAGTGTTTGGCTTTGATTATTATTTATTCAAAAAAATAGGAAAGAAGCCTAGAGTGGATAGTTATAGTGGTTATAGAAATCTCTTACAGGCTGTGAATGGGAACGGTTAGATTAGCCAATATATATACCCGGTATTGGCCATAATTCACAAGAACATTCTGTAGTCTTAGTAAGAGGGGGAAGGGTTAAGGATTTACCCGGTGTGAGATATCACATTGTTCGAGGAACCCTAGATGCTGTCGGAGTAAAGGATCGTCAACAAGGGCGTTCTAGTGCGTTGTAGATTCTTATCCAGGACTTGTATCATTTGATGATGCCATGTCAATCGCTAGAAACATGTAAACTTGTATACTCATTGATGTTGTGGAATTTGAGGGTAGTCTAAAGGTATACTTGGGTAAGTAAGTATGATGTAAGAAAGTGGAATACATAGATAAGATCTTATTGGGTTATACTATAAGATTAAGGTTGACCATGTCTATTATATGACTTTACCCCCTTGACCTTGTTTTCTTTAGTGGTTGTAAACTAGTACTACTTTTGAGAAGGTATGTAATAGATTTTGAGGTATAGTAGTAATGTCATGGAGGTGATTTGGTTGTAGGTAGTATCTAAGTTAAATGAGGTATTTGGGTTGAATTTCCCCATTTAATGGACTAGTATCATATGTTGCATGCTTCATCAGTGGTATGTGATTGTTGCTAGACTATAGGTTTGAACTTTAGATGTAGAATGTGGTGGTAAGAATAGTAGCTTAAGATTAATGATGTATGTTTTATGGGAATGAATAAGTAGGCTTGATGTGACGTGTAAAAGAGCCTAGGTTGATAATTTTTGAAGATTTTAAGTGGTAATTTTGAGGTATATGAGTATATGAGGACTAGAGTTAAAATAATGAATGGTGGGTGAGTCATTAAGTGGATAACGGCGTAAGTATATAAGAAAGAGTTTCACACCCTTGTAGTATGGCGTTAAGTAAGATTTTATGATATAAGTTATGTGATTAACGATCTAATGTTAGAAGGTTAAGTAGTGGATTTTTTATGTCATAAGGAGTGAGGTTGTGTATGCTCATGGACTTCGAGTTGTAAGTTGATGATGATAGAGGATAGCAAAAATTAAGAGTAGCATTCTTGGAAAACAATCCCTTTAGAGTATACTTAATAATGGAAAGTTTAGCATTTATGTGTATAAGTGTTTTGCATACCTTGTTGGTGTTCTTTAAATTGTGGTATGGAGAAGTTTGGGGAGCTGTTGTATAGCATTATTTAGAGTTAAATTGAGAAAATATGAGTGGGCAACATGCGCCTTTGGTATAGTTTTACAAATTTGGTTAAGATGCAAGTTATGTGATTAGAGGTGTAATGCTAAGTATTCTAAGGTGTTTAAGATAAAGTGTTGTATTCCTAGAAGCGTTGTTGCCTATGCCCATGATAACTTTAGCCTTAAATAGATGATTTTGGGGTTTGGAGGATGTTAGGATTAGTGTACCTAAAGGGGATGCTCTAGAATGAATTTAGTGTCCTTTTAAAAAAAATCTATGGAGAGGAGGTTGTGTTCATGTGTATGTTGGTATCCCCTTTGTGATTATGTGTGTAGATATAGGGAGGCTCGGTATTTCAACTAGTCTCCATGTTCCTCGAATGGTTGCCGCATCTCATTTACGTGAGAATAGGTTGTAGGGTGATGGTTGAAGAGGCTAGCGAAAGTAAGAGTAGTATTTCTAGAAAACAAGACCTAAAGAATATAGGTTATCTGAGAGGGATTAGCGGTAATGTGTATGGTGGTATATCTTTTATGTTGAGAGTTATGGATATATATTTGATGAGAGGTTATTCCTGCAAGTCTAGGATTATAACTTTGATCTATGGGGTTGATGATGAGTTAAAGTAGTTCTCAAATTTTGTTATGGTGTTAAGTTTAAAGTAAGATTCATGATAAATCTATTACAATTCAAACAAACTCATCCTACTCACTCTACGAGGTCACTCTACTAATGCCTTACATTATGTATCAAAGTCCTACCTATTTCTAAGGTTTGACCACTCTATGTAACTCATGACATGTCCTGATTTCCAAACTAGAAGAAATAATGTCCCTCGATAATCTGGTATTCTAAGTATCCAATCTCTATGTTATGTTTCTCATGAACAACAAATCTATACCCTGAATCAGGATTGGTTCTAAGGAACTATGTTTTCATATGTTAATGATTTATTTTATGTTGGGATTAGCAAAAATGATAAAGTTGTGGGAACTCATGACTATTTCAGTTCTGAAATGAGAAGCGATAGCTTCGAGTAGAAGTCCTTGCCTAAATCGTCGACTTCATGAATTCCACACTCATGTTATAAGACTTATGATGTAAGCTCTTATGTTTCTCACTGTGGTTGTCGTAAGAACTTGTGCTATGTTGAGTTTATGCCAGAATGACTCTCCACTTGTGATCCAAACACTTGATATATGAAACACTCTGTGATTGTACCATATCAAACACTCTCCACTTCATGATGCTCTTGCTCAGGTCCTTTAATTACCCTCTGTATGCTAGTATGATGGCGGTTGTGGAAGCGTAGAAGTATGTTAGGTAGGGGAGTAGGTGTCGTTGTAGGTGAAAATTTTGATGTGATTTCTTAAGCTAAGGTTAGAAGAGCAGGGGAATGAAGGATATGAATATTCTTTACGTGAAATAGTTAGGAGGGAAGTATATGGCTAGAATCTTGGTGAATATGATTGAATTTGCAGGTCTTAGTGGAGATGTCCATCAAGTGGTGTCTGGTAACCGTAGGCTGAAAATTTGTGATTGATGAAAACACAAACTAATGTGCTATGCGGTTAGTATACTTTGAATTAAGGCTTGAGTTTGTTGGATTATAGTGATGAAGTGAGATGAGTTCTTAATATGATGTAGAGTACAGGGTCCCGTAGTTTAAATTAGCAGGTCTTTTATCTGAGTTAGGCTTCAACATAGAAGTATTATACAACGGGACACAAATTCTTTTGGATAGATGTGTTATGGAAGAATTGAAAGTTGGAATTGATGAAGTATGTTGATTTATATTGGGGTATAGAAAAGTAGTGTTGCTAAGTTTTAGTCTTTTCATTGTAGCTTGTAAGATGGAGAATGCTAATATTCATATGTTCTGCGAGAAGCTTATCTTATCTCTTGTACTAATCTTAATCAGGCCAAGGAATCTTGGGAAAAGTTATGTATTACAATATTTTGATCATCTGCCATAAAACACATACCTAGATTCATGTTGATGTCAAGTTTTGCTATATCGGGTTTCGTGCTTACCCATTTCCCTTGGGGTTATCATAAAGATCATGAGATTCCTTTGCATATTTTTTGTTGAGGAAAAATGTTTGAATCAATAGTACGTTTTTTATTCTACACTTTTAGAGCTTCAATAAATCCCTACCCATCATTCGCGGACGAATGATCCCAAGGGGGAGATAATGTAACACCCCGTACTCTCGGGCTAGAATTTAGACCGTCGTTCCTATGCATATAGACCCGAATTAATTGATTCCTTGTTAATATATGTGTGTTGATCAATCCTATAATATCGGAATGCCATTGAATATGAATTGAGGTCAAGAAAAATCCCCAAACTCAAAGACGAGTTGAAAATATTTCTATCGATTATGTCTTAGTGGACATTTTAACTTGAGTCAATTTCCATTGACCATAACTTCTTGTATATAATGAATTAGAGGACCTACTACTATATATCAAATTAAAGGTTTCAAAATATTTTTCCAATGATAACAATTTCGCTAAATCCGACACCCAAGTGAAAAGTTATGACTTTGCAAATTTGAGTGTGTCGCCTAGCAAATCACCTAGGGCTACTATAATTGTTGTGTCGTGGGCAATGCGTTACCCAACCTATTTTTGGTGATCAAAAATGCAACGTACAGCTTATTTTGGGCGATAAACAATGCATGGCGTTTCCTAGATTAGGCCATAGGCAATGGGTCATATACCCTATGGCCCAAGGGCATAAAAACGTCGTTTTAAGTCATTTTAAGGGCAACCAAGTCTTTTCACATCCCAAAACCGTCCCTAATCATCCTTAAACGAATTTAGTCTTATTAATAGCATTCTAACTCTCCGAAGATTCCAAAATTCATCTTTCAAGAACACAAGCGCAGAAAACAACTACGGTTTGGACAATCAACCCTAAAGGTCAAATCTTTTCGAAACTTCTTCACAAATTCTTTGCAACTGAGGTACATGGGATTGTCCTAAATCTCATGAGCATGGTTTTGACATGAATTTAAAAAAACTTATATAATTACATAAGTATGTACAAAATTACAAGTGGGGATTTCGTTTTTGATACAAAAAAAAAGTATGCTTTAAGATGCGGATTTTGGGAAAAATAATGAAAGATCATAGGTTGTTGCTTATATACCTAAATTGTTGAATTTGTGGACATGTGAATTGAATTTTGAAAGGTGTTATGAACATGAATTGTGAGTCGTTTAATCTCCAGGATGATGTGAATGTACCCTATATAATATTATTGCTAAACTACTGAGAGCATGAGTTTTATAACCTCTAATGTGCTACTTTACAAATGATGAAGTTTTCTTAACTTTTGCATGTTGGGAATTACTATGCATATATTGGGTGTATGGGAGTTTGGTTGATGTTCACATAATGACTTGCATTAGGAGTGCTGGGGGAATTTCCTCGAATGAAAAGAATGATAGAATGTTGTGAGTAGCTGCATGTTTTCCTATATCAAATATGGAGCGTGAATGACGTGAGTTAGATAGTTCCCAAAGAAAGCATGAGTCAGATTACTCTATGCCGGACATCATGATAGGCTGACACAGGAATTTGGTACCTTTCTATGTGATCTTGTGTACCTAATGCTATTTCATACCAACCTGGGACTTATAGTTAAGAGCCTTACTTTGTGATCTTGAGCCCAACCACGACATATTCACTTGATCGGGGTTGTGGCACCATGTTGTGTGATCTTGTGTGCTCTTCTCTCACTAGTACTCCCATCTTGGCAGCAATCGAGATGTGATAGTCGATAAAATTGTGATATTGTAGGGTGTACCACCTAGTTCGTTAGTACTGCATTACTGTTGAAAAATCACTATACAATGCCCATGTGTTTTCAAATGATTTTGCACTAATTTGTTTTATAATATCTCTCACCTATGTTATATAAAAGTTGTATTTTGTTTGGATTACTCTGCGTACCAGTACAATTGTATTGACCCGCTATATTTTAGGCTCTGAGGCTCAGTCTAAGGATACTGCTAAGCCGTAGAGTCAGCAGATAGAAGGGTGCAGTTGGTGAGCCTTCTTTACTCCAAAAGGCCTATCCTTTTCCAGATATTTGTTATTATTTTTATTTGGGTCTACTGGGGTCCTTGTCCCAATTTCAAATAGTTGTTATTTCTGTATGTAGTAGAGATTTCACAGACAGGTTCAGATGTTGTTGGATTTCTTCCTTTATTGTCAAAGTGAACTTAGAGTATGACCATGGTTCCATCATGATTTATTTTCTGCATCTTTTATTTATTGCATGAATGTTGTGCATGATTACTAGACTGAGAAGGGCGTCTAGGCCTTCGTGGTTCGGGATGCTCTTTACAGCCAGGGCCCTGGCTCGGGTCGTGACAAAAAGTTTAATTAGAGCGCTTAAAATGAGTTTGGGAGGTTGACATGTGTTGGAACTGCTTAACCTGCGTTTGGTACTTGTGTAGCAGGTTGGGCACATGTCTAGCGAATCTTGGGCGCAGGTCAGCGAGCAGCCAACTTGGAATCCGTTTTTCCCCCTCTAGTAGTCCCCCTTTGTAATCTTCTCTTGGAATATTCTTGGAACCTCTGGAGATAATTTAGAACAAACACTTTTTCACTCTTTTTATTTCTCCTTTTGTGATCAAACAATCTCTTTTGCCGAAAATTTCTCCTTGAAGATAACAATTTCTTCAAGAACATGAAGTTTTCCAACTTCTTCATTTTTGCTTCAAATGAGTTGAAATTTTGAATCTAATCTCTTTTTAACCTTCTAAACTAATTCCAAACCTCATTTATCTCAGAATCTTCACCAAAATTTCCATATTTTCAATCCACTTTCTTTGTTCAAACTCAATCTTTCATCAATGGTAGAATCTTCATTATATCTTTGATTTAGCTCAAACACAATCCATAGACTCCTACAGTGTTAGGGAAAAATAATCTTACAATAGAAACTCAAGAAAATACTAAAATCAAATAATCAAATTTTAAGTTAACCCTTTAAACATGAATAATAATTTTTTTTGTGATTTTCAGTTTTCTAAAGTTGATAAACATAAGATTGACTTCGTGGGAAAGATATGAAGCTTGCCTCTGATACCAAAAAGGAATCAAACTACAAAAACTATAATCAAATACAAAAATTAAAGAGATAATCAAGAAGGATAGATATTAGACACAAGAAGAAGAAGTAATTAAGAATAAAAGATTTCATTAAACTCTAATACTCGGAGCTATAATCCTAATCAAACACCTAATTCTTATGGTGACCAAGTGGGAGTTGATCGCCCTCTAGATGAATGATTTTATACCAAGATTCAACCAAAGTTTATCAAATATCACTCTCAATGTAGAAACAATCATCAATAATTAAGAAAAACTATGAAAAAACCTTAGGCTCCAAAGTATTTATAGTTTAGGGCTAATTATTACATATTTAGGGACCCAAAAGTGACACAATTGCATGAAAAGGCCCCCACAATCTGGTTAGATGCATTAGAAGCGGTTGGAACACATCCCCGGTGCATTAGGGACTGTTTAGACCTGCTCTTGAAATTCTACAGAAAGTCCAAGGAATATCCAAATCTCCATGGGGGCATTTCCCTCCCAAGGGGCTTTCAATCACCATTTTGCATTCCCTTTCCCCCCAAAATGATCCTTGACCCAATGTTAGTGGAATCATCATTGAATGACACCCTTTTATGGTAAGAAGACTTGTTCAAGTACCTCCTGCTTCATGAACAATATTTGGGATTCAAGGGTCGAACATAAAAGCCCACTAGCCGAGCTGAACTGGTTAGTGATAGAAGCAATATTCACGAACTGAGAACAAAAAGATGTACTTTCCCCCTACCCCAGATATTACTGCTCATCCATCACTTTTTATTAAAAACTCCTGGGATCCTTTAAAGTTGCCAGTCCTAGCTTCTAGGAAAATGTTTAGAACTAATTGAAATTGCATCATCAAGTATCAAGATGAAGCACGATGTGATGTAATGCCCTTGAGATCATGTCATATTTGTCTTGGTAATCCACGGAAAGATTATAGGTCGGTCCAATAATGGGAGAATTCCAACAAATATGTACTAGTATTTGGAGGAAAAACATATTCTTGAGCCTTTGGCCCCCATCCAAGTAAGTAGGGACTATGAGGTCATGAAAGGGTTTCACAATTAGACATAAATTGACTTTAAGTTACTAAAGTTGTCTTCCAATTGACTTTCATTATTTCAAGTAGTAAAAGTCTATTATTTTGATTTAGGAGTTTAGCTTATTTCATTATTTTTAAATTTCCACATTTGTCAAAGTTTAGATTTACTAATTTTCCTGTTTTGCTATACTCTACTTCAAATATCAGAGTTGTTATCCTTCTGAATTGACCATAGTGATAATGAATACTCAAACTCAATCTAAGGTAGAACATGCAATAATCAATAGTACCAAGTGTTCATACTTGAAATGGGGCTAAAATAGTCCACTTTACATTAAGAAAGCCAAATCTGTTTAAAGTATCACAAAACTTACATTTTTATCCGTAATTGCATTTTATACCGAGTAATCAATATGTCATTGAAATGCAGCAACAACACACCTAATAAGGTGAATATATAAGTCGATGATTAATACCAAGTCAACCACACAATAGTGAAGTTGCAATGACCCTCAAGGTCATTTTTCTATATTTTAATATTTTTCAATGTGCAGATCTTTTTTATAACTGCCCCAAGTTATTTATGACTTTCTAGGACTGATAGTTTGATTCTCGGATGATTTGTTTGAAAATTTTAATAATACCAAATATAGTGTGAAATATTTAATTTAAATTATCATTTGATAGAAATATAATTTATTACCCTTCAAAACTTTTTTTTTTTGATATTGATAAATTCTTTAAGTTATACGATTTTCTTATTATCTTATAATAGCTTTTGTAGTCTATAATTATTTTAAGAGAAGATTATGAAGCTAGAAATGTTAAATTATTATTATTATATAATAGAGGTTTTATTAGAAATAATTTTCTATTAATTATGCTATATTGCAATAACCAAGTGAAAATATAACAGAGAGCGAGGATGGTGTTGCGGTTAGAATTATTTATTTTATGTGGACTTAACATTAACTTTTTTATTACCTTAAAGTAAAACGGGTTGATGTTATTAGTTGGTGCACAAGACACAGGCCGTGTATTTGTGTGGATTCCATATGGGCTTATATCTATTCAATGTTATTGATGTGTGGTGGCAATAGTGTAGGCCTGTAGTAGACCTGTGAGCCCATAATGAGAGGTACACTTGGTTAAGGCTTTTAAGCCTATCAATATAAGGCTAGGTCTCCTCTCCTGGCTTTAACATAAGGCGTATTCCCATAATCTGCCAGCCATCATAAGCAAAGAAGAGGAAGACTCAGCCTTGTTTACCTTCGATTATCTAATACAATGGTGGAAAAAGGTACTCACCTTATTCCGCTACTTTTTATGTGTTCTTGGTTTTATGTGAATCTGTGGTGTGTTTCAATTTTAATATAACACTTCGTATTAGAGATTTTCACATAGATCTTGAATCCTATTACTCAGTTCATGAGAAAAATAATTGAAAATAATGATCATGACACACTCTATCTTAAACGATTTCCTTTGTCAAAAGTGTCTAAAAATGTTTTAAAGTATATTGTTAGTATTTGCAAATTAAAATTGTTTCAGAAGTTTTTCAATATCTTGTATGGCGAAACCATACTTTAAAAGACAAGATGAATAGTATGATGAGTAGTCTAACTTATCTGAGTTCGTGTGAGTAAATGTATTAAAATATCCATGTACATTCTTCATCGTGTCCCTAAAATCCCTTTTGAGTTGTGGGCCAATAGAAAATCTAGTTTAAATTATTTTCGAGTTTAGGGATGTCCTGCAGAATTAAAATATATAAAACTGAATGTAGAACCTGGTTTTTCTTATTGGTTATCGAGCTCATTCAAAAGGATAAGGTTTCTATTGTCCAACAAGGAGAACCAGAATAATTGAATCTTAAAATACAAAATTTCTGGCATGTGGGACTATCCTAAACTCTGTGGGTATATTGTAATACCCCAAACTTTCCTAACTAAATTATTGTTCCAAGAATGTTAGAAACTTACTTTAGAATATGAATCCACTATTGTACATATGGAATTTTTAATATTTTCACTTTTTGTCATGTGAAAAATTCAATAAACTTTCCATTGATATAAAATTTGTCTAAATTTGATAACCGGGTAAGAAGTTAGGACTATTTTAAGTTTCTGTCATAAAACAGTGCCATATTAGTCAGTGGCGCGCCGTGCCATAGGAGAAAATGGCAATTGTCAAATTCTAGTAGGGGTCTGCGATAGTGGTGCGTCGCGCCAAATTTCCAGGTCGCAAATAAAGTGGCCACACGATGGCTCCGCGTCGCGCCATCCCTCAATTTCCCAATTGTAAATTCCAGTGACACGACACGATATCACCACGTCGTGCAAGGAATCCAATTCGGGAAAGTTTCACTAAAATTATAAGACGCGTCCATGGTTAAAGGGGTCAATTTCCCACCTCTATTTAAGCCCTTTAACATGATATTCAGCTATTTGGAACCTAAAATATACTAGTTTCTCTCAATTTTCTCTCAAGAACAATCTAGGGTTTCAATTGTGGATTCAATTTCAAGAAAGTCTCTCCGTCAATCATCATTAAATGAAGAACTAAGGTATGTCATATGTTGATTAATGGGTCTCTTTCAATCTGTTTTCAAAATCCTAGATTGGTAAATTTATGAATGTTCATGATTTAATTGAATTGAAAAGTGATGTTCATATTATTTTTTTTTAATTTCATTCCATGTTATAGACTATTAATTACAAGAATTGATCCTATTGTATGATGAATTACGTGATGTTCATGACAAACCCTTCAAATTACAAATTGGTTGATGTATCCTTGATTATTACATGTGTTGATGATTGTATAACCAAAGCATGCTCTCCATATGTTTGATTAAATGCCTATGTGAAGGAAAATGTCATACTAGTATGATATTATGAAATACCCATTGATGTATAAGTTATGTATGTCAAGTGTTTGATGAAATGTCTTAGTCAATGGATTATATATTGATGATGTTAGTCATGTAATCAAGAATGTCATGCCTTGTCAGTTTCCTTCCATTGAGTCCTGGGGGTACTTGTACCCAAAAAAATATAGTTGTGTGCCTAGCTTTAGTGTCATGTTTTCACGATATCCTCAGTCAAGCCATGATCCATAGAACTCAGTCAGTCATGTGACTCAGGAAAATTCAGTATTACAGTAATCTCAGTACTATTTCATTAGTCAACATAACTCAATAATTTAATCCTGTTAAGCTCAGTAAACCATGTTCAGTGTCTATTCAGATGGGAGTAGAAATTAGCATCGAGTAAATCCAATGATGGGAACACATACTGTCAGATGAGGGTGTGATTCTTAGAAGTCATCCTTGCATTCTAGAACTATGTAGCTAGCATAATTTGAGATATCAACAGTATCAGATGATGGTTGATGATTGATGAGGAGGATAAGCACTGTTAGATGAAGGCCCCACTGTTCACTTTTGGGGATACTGTCAGATGAGGGTCACTCACATTTTTCCTTACCAGTGGCGTGATATTGACACCCTTCCAATTGGGGCTACAGATTGGATCCCAACTCATCCATAATGGCATATTAGGGGTATGTCGGTTAGATAACTACTTCCCATAGTTTTAGTTACAAAATTAGGACTATCAGATACATTTATTCAGTCTCAGTAAACTCAGATAGTTCTACAAAATTTAGGACTGTCAGATACAGTCAACTCAGATACATTATGAAAATCAGCTAGTTCCATTGGATTCAGGACTGTCAGATACAATCACTTATGTCATTAGTTATATCAGTAATTAGAATTCAATTATCATTCATGTCAGTTATCAATAAATTCATGTTATCACGATCTCAAATATAGTTACTACATATTCATGCATGTATTCTCACGTTCATATTAGTCAGTTAGCCGGTATTGTTCATGCTTATGAACCCTATGCATTCAACCTACCTTCCATGCATACCAGTACATTTAAAGTTCTGACATATTTTTTCTATGATGTCTTATACCGTATGTTTGGAAGCACGATCTTTAGAGCATCAGCAGTATTCAAGTCTCAGCAGTCAGAGTTAGAAGTGATTCCCCATATCTCGAGGACATGATCATTTATTTATGATCTCATTAAGTAATTTATTAGGTGGAGTTAGTTGGGGACATATCCCATCAACTCCTCATTTAGACAGTTCAGTCAGTTAGAGGCTTTTCAGACTATCATGTTCAGACTATCATGTTCAGACTATCATGTTATTTCAGTTTTGTTTTGTGTATTTCATACCCCATTCAAATGTTATATCTTTATCAGTTATTTTACAGTCTTGAACCTTATGGCCTTTCAGTTCATGTTTTTGTAATCATACAGTATATTATGCAGTATACAGGTACAGATATCAGTCATGGGTTAGCTTGTGGTTCTTCAGAGTCATTAGCACCGTGTAGCATTTCAGGTACCAGATCCTGGGCATTACAACATAAAATCGATTTAACAAAAATTTAAGGTATTTAATTTCGTACATTAGATGAGATTTGGAATTGCTGAAGAGCATGCATTGTAAGCCAATATTATGATGAAATTTTATATAAACTATGAGGTTTTTTTTCCTAAATTTGAATTATTTTCATGTGTACATGGGTTATTAGTTTGAAAAGCTATATGAGAGCATGATTTGCCTAATTACCTCTCTTTTTATGAAAATCATTATCCTAACAATGTTATGGATTATTATTATTTTATAAACGAATGAGAGGATTTCTTCCTTGATTTACAAATATTCATATTTCCTAATAAAGAATTTGCATGTGATTGATGAAAAAAAGATGACCACCGTATGATAAACTATTGAAAAGGGAGTAGTTTACATAAGTTTTCATGTGTTTTGAAACAAGAACTCCATCATGATATTTAAATATTTTGGGTAGTCATCAACATACTTTTGAATAAAAAAGTGTCAGGACAACAAAAGGCATGGTAAAGATCAGACTAATTATTCTGGGACCAATAACATGGTTAAAGGGAGGACATTGTGATTGAACATATACCTACCGATTTGATGCTTGCTGATCCACTAACCAGGGGCTAAGACCTATTTTTTTTATTGTATCATGTTCAGAATATAGGTGTTCTTGTGTCATTTGATTTGATGGGTTAGTGGGAGTATTTAATATTATTATTCATTTATCATTAGACTACTTGCCTTATGGTTTTGGGCTTATGGTGATATTATCTCTTGAATTGACATTTGTATTATGATAGATTTTGCTGTCATTTATGTTGATGATATTTTACTTGCTAGTAATAATTTGGGACTGTTGCATAAAACTAAACATTCATTGTACAAAATTTTTGATATGAAAGATCTAGGAGAGACATCATTTATTCTGGACATTGAGATTCGATGAAATAGATCTCGTAAGTTATTGGGATTTTCACAAAATGCCTATATTGACCGTATTTTGAAAAAGATTTTAAATGAAAAATTATAAGACCGGTGATGTCCCTGTGGTGAAAGGTGATAAGTTAAGCCTAGACTTGTGTCCCAAAAAGTGATCTTGAGAAAGATTCTATCATAGATGTGCCTTATTGAAGTGCTTTTCCGCTGCATTTCTTTTTTACGGATTGTTAATTTTATTTATTTTTTGATATTGGCTGAAGTAAAGTCGACTAAACTAAAGTCATCTTAAGAATGTGTAATCGCGGCTATGTTATTAAAGATTCATTGATTTAGTTAGTTTCATATGCTTAGATTAAATAATATAAAAGTTTAATTATTTTATGAGTTTTTTTTTTTTTAATTTAAGCTATTGTTTACAAAAGATGTCAAGTTGCTATTTATTTATTTATTGATTCTATTTAAATTTTGTTTCATTTGAATTGTATCTAAATTAGATTTATAATATTTTTAATTGAGTGGATAGTGGATACTTACTGTGTCACATGAGCAAATCAGGCAATGACATGTTGAATCCCTGAGATTGAATTTGTTTTGTAAAATAGGGTAAATAGTGTACACCAAAGTGACCTATTTTTTTTGTTTTATGAGACATGTTTAATCCATTTCGAGGGATATCACTAAGTTAAAACATACAATGATATGTCCAAAGGAGATTTATTATGTGTTTTAAAATAGTATTGTGATGAGCCCCATTATATGAAAATATTTTGATTTTAGTATATTTATATGTCCAAAAGGGATAGGATTCTAATATTGAAAGTATTTTCTTGCCCTACCCAAAGGGGGCTACTTGTTGATGCTGCAAACTTATCATTGTAATAAGACTATTATTCTTATGCCTTGCTAGTTTGATACATTCATTCATGATATGTTTTGAAAATTTACCATTTATTTGAACAATAACAATGTTGAAGTTGTGGTTTTATCGGGCTCTAACTTTAAGAGATGGAAAGATGATCTTGAATTTGCTTTGGGCATGGCTATATAGATTAAGCCTTGTATGAGGATGAGCTTCCAGCTCTCACTAATTCTATTACAACTATTGAAAAAGAACTTTATGCTAAGTTAGAGAGATTTAGTAGGCTATGCATCCTTGCCTTTAGGAGGTCATTTGTTGAGCACCTTAAAAGTGGCTTGCTGAAAGTACCAATGTCAAAATGTTTCTTGCCCAAGTGAAAGAAATATATCTTGTATCCAATAATACTGGGACTGGAGATGTAATGAATGAAGTTGCAAGGATAAGGTATTACTTTACTGGGGTGGTTAAAGAATACATACTTAAGTTGGTCCACATTTAGTCCAAACTGAAAACACTTGAAATAACTCATCCTGAAACTTACATTATTCACTCTACTCTAAACACTTTGGCTGTTGAGTTTAGCCAAATGAAAACTGCCTATAATACTCAGGATGAATCTTGGTCAATTAATGATCTCATCTCCAAATATATTGTTAAAGAGAAAAAAAAATTAAAGGGGAGAAGGATGAGGTTGCCATGTTATCTTCTTATGATTCCAAAGAAAACTTTTGTAAGGACTTAGAAAGTTTGAAAGATCTAATAATCATACTTTAAGAAGGATTCAAAATAAGGTAATCACCTAGCTCTTGTTTGTTTTGAGTCACACTTTGTATATGTCCCAATTACTTCTCGATGGTTTGATAGTGGAGCTACTCCACATGTTGCCATTTCCTTGCAGGGGTTCAAAAACAAAAGGAACCCAAGAAAAATGAAGTAAAAAATTAAAGTCACCACAGATGTCCAAGTTGAAATAGAGTTCATATAAACTGTAGTTTTAGACTTAGAAACTGGTTATAAGCTTGTTCTTGAAAACACTCTTTATGTCACGTCTTTCAGTCGAAATTTGATTTCTATTTCAGTTTTACAGAGATTTGGTTATGATTTTAATTCTCTTAATGAAAAAGTTAATTTGCTTTTGAACTCCCGAGTTGTTTGTCATGGAATCCTATCTGTTGGTTTGTTTAAAATTTCCTTGGATTCTGATTTTGAATACAACTCTTTTAGTTCTAAAATTGTTGGGTTTAAAACGATAATTTTAAACAAAAAGTCTGGCATATGGTGGCATAGGCGTTTAGGTCATATCTCTAAGGATAGAGTTGATAAATTGGTTAAGTCTAATATTTTAACCTCTCTTGATTTTGGGGACATAGGAACATGTATTGATTACATTAGATAAAAGTTGATTAAAAAAATGCTACTCCCAGTTCTGATTTGTTTAAAATCATTCACACAGACATAAGTGGTCTGTATTCTACTACCATACGTTGTTCAAGTTATTTTATCATCTTCATTGATGACTTTCTTAGATATGGTTATGTTTTTCTTATTAAAGAAAAATCAAATACTCTTGAAATGTTCAAAGCGTTTAAAACTGAAGTAGCGAAACAACTGGGAAAGGTCATTAAAAAAATGAGGTCTAATCGAATGGGTGAATACTATGATAGATACCTAAAGAATAGACAACAAATGGGACCCTTTGATCTTGAGCTACATTAGATGGATTTAAAGACAACTTTTTGAATGGTGATCTTAATGAAGAGGTTTACATGCAAGAACCCCAAAAAAAAAACTGGCAAAGGCAGTGAGCATCTCATGTGTATGTTGAAGAAATATGTCTATGGCTTGAAGCAAACTTCCCGCTTCTCGAAAGTGGTACTAGAAGTTTGAGAAAATTATCACTTTTATGGGGTTTGTAGAGAACAAGATTAATCATTGCATCTATCTTAAGATCAGTGGGAGTAAGTTCATCTCACTCTTTATGTTTTATTGTGCACACTTTAATATTATTTTATTTTATTTACACTTTTGTCTTACGTATTGGCTATGCCTCATATTGATAAGATCATATTGTTATTTTATTGGATCTTTCTTTTGGGGACATATATGGTATATCATTCTACCTTGTGGATTTTTTGGTTGTTGTACAATGCAATATGTTGCACATGTTGAACCTTGAAAATCAAGATTTTCTGATGGACCACATATTGTTTTAGTGATCACATATGTCGTAATAGAAAATGGCAGTGATGATTTTTATTTGCTACTCATGTTGATTTTAAGCGTACATATTGATATGAAAAATTATTTGAAGGACTAACAATGAAATAGCTTAGATTTTGACTCCATGTTGACTATTTCTTGCTACACTACCACATCATTTGGTTTATGTTTACAAAACTTCAGTATTGGAAATTGTAGACTGGTCTTGTGTCATTAATTGGTACAAGTACTGCTGCAGTAGTTAAACATTGATGTTTTACTTGATTGAACTATGTTGGAGATAGCGTTCCACCACTAAATAATTATGGCCATTATCTATTCAGCCCGAGAGTCTTTTTCATAAAAATAAGTTTTTCAAAACTTTTCTTTAAAATTTAAAGTTTTCCAAGTAAGAGAATGTTAGAATTATTTATTTTATGTGGACTTAACATTAACTTTTTTATTACCTTAAAGTAAAACAGGTAAATTTTATTAGTTGGTGGACAAGACACAGGACGTGTATTCATGCAGATTTGATATGGGCTGGCAATAGTATAGGACTGTAGTAAACCTGTGAGCCCATAATGGGGGGTGCACTAGGTTAAGGATTTTAAGCCTATAAATATATGGCTAGGTCCCCTCTCGTGGCTTTAACATAAGGCGTATTCCCATAATCTGGCAGACGTCATAAGCAAAAGAGAGGAAGACTCAGTCTTTTCATCTTCGGTTACGTGATACAATGGCGGACAAAGGTACGCACCGTTCCTCTCGCATATTCTGCTACTTTATAGGTGTTATTTATTTTATGTGAATTTGTGGTGTGTTTCTATGTTAATATAACAGTTGCCACACACCCTCCGCAATAAAGGACACCACTTAAGGTGTCATTAGATTATTTAATGTAGTGACAAGTCATGCTAAGGATAAGCATTAAGGAATATGAACATTCTTATGTAAATGTAAATTTCATTCTAACATAAACTTTTAAAAAGAATTTTGTTCGTGTGTTTTTTAAAAAGGTTTTGCTATTAGCAGATTTTCATTCAAATTGATTCAACTTGAATTCTAGTGGGACACTATCTGAAGGTTTTGTGGAGGGAAATTTTATCTTTGGGATCCAATTTAATCTTTTGTACTTGAGACTGTTTGTATATATTTTGCAAATTTTTTGACTCATTCTAGTACTATAGTAAATTTTAGTAGTGGCTCTAGTACCGACCTAACAAGGTCTTAGATCTTAGGAAGAATTTGTTTCTGTATTTGGCCCTTTTTACCTCCCTCTTTTTATTTTATGGAATATAGTTTTCTTTCTGTTTATAGCTTATTATTACTATTGCTATCATTATACGCGATCTTTTTTGATTTTTGCTTTTTAGCCTATTACCTATTATAATGGACTTTGGCTTGGCTTTCTTACTGAGGGGATAAGGTAGATGCCATCATGACTTGAGAAATTCGGACATGACATATTTGCATCAGGGATTAGGTTTCACTGGTATTATTGGTACTAGAGTTGATCTTTAGTAGAGTCCTGCAGATCGGTATGGAGACATTTGCATCTTATCTTTGGCAGCTACAAAGCATTTTTACGGAAAAATCTTATTTTCTTGATCCATTTTCGTTCGTTAAGTATAAGTTGGTTTTTAATATTTGTTGGTTCACTCTTTAAATAGATGGTTAGGATGCGAGGTGTGGGAGCCGAGGATTAGAATCTAGAGTCAGCTTCTAGTGTTCTAGTTCGTGGTCGAGGTCGACCTAGAGGTCGGTGGTAGGAGAGAGAAAAAGCCTTATTTCGAGATTAGGCTAGAGATCTATACCTAATTCTGTCTTATCCCTTGAGACTAAGAGAGATTGAGGTATTCCGCCATAGCAGTAGGTGGGCCAGGGGTAGCAAAGGCTTGTCCCGATTTTATATCCTCTTTGGTCATTCCATTCTCAAGAAGTTCATTTGAATATTTTAGTAATACCAAATATAGTGTGAAATATTTAATTTAAATTAGCATTTGATATAAATATAAATTTTTACCCCTTCTAAAAATTTATTTGATATTTATTAAATTTTTTAAGTTATGTGATATTTTTATTATTTAATAATAGTTTTTGTATTCTAGTAATATTTCAAGCGAACATAGTGAATGTAGAAATGACAAACTATTATTATTATATAATAGAAATTTTATTAAAAATATTTTTTCATTAATTATGATATATTCAAATTATTATATTTATTTTATCATAAATTTAAATAATACCTGGGTCTGAATATAACGGAGAGCGGGCATGGTGTTACCACACACCCTCCGCATGAAAAGACACCACTTAAGGTGTCGTAAGATTTGTTAATATAGTGACAAGTCATTCTAAGGATAAGCATTAAGGAATATGAACATTCTTATATAAATGTAAATTTCATTCTAACATAAACTTTTAAAAAGCATTTTGTTTGCGGTTTCTTTTTAAAAAGTTTTGCTATCACTAGATTTTCATTCTACATTTATTCAACTTGGATTCTAACGGGACACTATCTGGAGTCTTCATGGAAAGGAATTATAGCTTTGGAGTCTGGGTAGGCTATACTTTATGTACTATTATATTAGTTTTGGATAAAGTACTTGTTGTTGCATACCGTTTGATTAATATAACATGCCTTATTTATCCGTATTAGGATCCCGTTCTAGTAAATTTTGGTATTATTTCCTTCAGTATAATATGGCATCTCTCCCTTTAGGATGTGGAACTAAGTTGCGAAACCTCAAATTTTTCCCGTTTATAATTAAGATGTGCAAAGGGTTGATTAAATGTATTTTAGTTCTAGTTAGGTTCAGCATATAGTTTATTGTTGTCAATCGTGAATTTTTGTATCACTTTCGCATTGGTTATGAGATGGTTTGGATTTTAATATTATTGTTGGTTTTTGTTACTATGACTTCCAGTTCGAGTCAGAAATCTATTTGTGATTGTTTGGGAGTTTTGGTTCTAATTATGGTTGTTCTAAGTGTAGTGGTTCCAATGAGTTTCAGTTCTAGTCCGACATCTGATTATGAGTTCTATTGTATATTATATATGTTTTCTCTCATTATTACCCACTACTTTTAGTTAGAATCTGGGATATGGCCTCTTTTTAGTATCCACCACTAAAAGTTTGAGTCCAGCGTCCAGACTCTCGTTACTACCCATTGATGCTGGTTCTAGAACGTTGCACAGCTGCATGACTACTACGATTCCCTTGGATCGACTTAGTTTATGATTATTTATGATTATTTTCTTTAATTACTTCTTGTGTGTCCCACCATCTTATGGGCATACACTTTTGGTTAATTTTCTTCTTGTGTGTCCCACCAACTTATTGAGATATTATTGGGTTTATTGTCTTCTTCAATGTGCCTAGCAGGCTTATGGGCCCAGTTTTGTTTTGTTTGATTTGTCAATAATTACTGTGTTATTTATTTTCTATATCGCTTAGATTTATTTCTTTATCGTATTTGTGTGGCTAGTTGTTTTAACGTTCAATCCCTATTTACCGTTGACTAAGATTACACCCTCGCATTTTAGTTATACGTTTTTTGTTTTGAGCTCAGTCGACCGATAATGACTACTGAGTACCCGTTGCTTTGGTAATCATACTACATTCTACATCTTTTTCTAATGCAGATATAAGTATTGTCAACTGACATTGACGGGATTCCTACCTTCAAGTACTGATTTAGAGTAGGGTCAGCTTACTGTCATCGTCTGAGGTTGAGCTTACTATCATCCGAGACTGATTCTTCATACAGATCCATATACCTCTAAAGTTATAGGAACTGAACTGACTATTTACATCATATTCTCATCTGATCCTATTGAGATATTGCAACAACTATATTTCTTTAGTGGTAAGGATTTCCTACAACAAAAAGTTTTAACTAAATTACAAATCTCAAGAAAATTCTATTAACAATCCGAAACGATAGCATAACTATAGGTAACAAGACTTATACTACTAGGAAGTATTAGTATGATCGTTATGATAATATGTAAATGAATCTTCTGAAATCTGCACCAACTTACCTGTTGAGTACCTTAGAGATCCCATTGAATAGTACATGATTTGTACTTGTAAGGATTATGCATATTAGATGGTAAATTATCCATTAATTTTTTCAAATTGGACATATTGTTGGATATTTATTTTTGGAATACTGTACAAATAAAGATGTACGGAGGCAGTAGTACAACTTCCCCTTCTTGTCTATTAGTACATACTTCTAAATTTTGTACTACTCATACGTACACATTGTCATTTTCCTTCTTTATTTTTGTTTTCTATATGCCGGTTTTCATTCATCAAAAGCAAAAAGAAATTTAGGGTAACGATTGTTGATGAAATAGAGGCAGAGTTACGATTTAATGTTTCAGGATAATGAATGTCGTAATATAACTCATGAATGGTGAATATAAATTATTGAGTATGAATTAAAGCTATTGATGAATATTTTGTATTAAAATATTAAATTTATAAACACTAAGTAAAGTATGCGAGTTCATTAAACTTAATCTACTATTGGGTTATTGGCAGGTTTGAATTGAGAAAATAGATGAATGAGAAATAGGATGTATAATGAGTTATGGTTCATATGATTTTCTTGTTTTGATGTTTAGGTTGAAAAACGCCCCAGCAGCTTTCCCCAACTTGATGAATGATGTGTTATCTGATTATGTAGACAACTTTGTGGTGGTATATTTTGATAACATCGTTATTTATAATTTCTCTCTTGAGAAACACCTGGAACACTTTAAATTTGTATTATTTCCATTTGAGGGAGTACAAACATTATGTGAAGATGGAAAAATATGAACTATCTAACAAGGAAGTGAAAATATTTGGGCATTTGGTCATTCAAAGCCAAGTAAGATGGATCCAAAGAAGATACAAGCAATTGTGGAGTGGCAAGAGCCTAGTAAGGTCAAAGATGTGAGGTCATTCTTCAGTATGGGAAACAATTAACACAAGTACGACTGCATTGACAGATTTACTAAAAAAAATGTCAAATGGGAATGGTCTGAAAAATGTGATTCAATATTTCAGACATTGAAGAAAGTCATTGCTTCAGAACCCATTTTGAAGCTTCCTAATTTTGAGTTAAATTTTAAAGTGCATACTAACACATTAGACAAGGAAATTGGGGGTGGAATTCTACAAGAAGGTCATCACATGGCTTTTGAAAGTAGAAAACTGACTGATGCGGAGCAGTAGTATTCAACCCATGAAAAAGAAATAGTGGCAGTAGTGCATTGCTTGCAAACTTGGAGATTGTACTTATTGGGCCCTCATTTCACTGTGCGGAATGAAAATGTTTATAATACTTTCTTTAAGATGAAAAAAAATGAGTCAATAGCAGGCATAGTGGCGGGAATTCTTGCTTGAATATGATTTCTTTCGGAAGCATACACCAGGAAAAAACAACCAAATTGCTGATGCACTCAGTCGAAAAGAGGTATTTGTTATTATATACTCTTTTTACCAACTTGAAAATGTATTTCTTGATATAATAAGATATTGTGTTAAAAATCATCTGCTTTATATCAAATGGTTAGGTCAAGTAAAAGATAGGACAATTAGAATGTAACACCCCACATTTTGGGCTAGAACGAAAATTGTCATTTCTTTGCGTAGATGATCCAAAAGCCATAAATCCTATTCTAATTTGGAATGTTAATCAATTATGTAGTGTGGGAACATATTTGAGCATGAATTGAGATCATAGAGGCCCCCAAACTCAAGGACGCGTTGAAAGCTTTCCTATCATTCGTGTTAAAGTGAGCGTCGAAACTTGGATCAACTTCAATCTACCATAACTATTTGTATATAATGAATTAGAGGGACTACTATATATCAAATGAAATATCTATGGATTAGATTTCCAACAATACTAATTTTGCCAAAATAAGATACCCGAGAGAAAAGTTATGGCCATTTTTGTGACTGAGACAGTAGCATCACACGATTAGCATGCGACGCATGCACCCAATTTCCAAGTGTTGTTTTCGCGTTTTTAAGGGAAAAAGTGGTATTTTCCACCTTCTATTCAGCCATAACATGGGATTAAATCCTCCAAACACAATAATAACATTATTTTCTCTCAAAATCACCAAGAACATTCCTTAGAGTTTCAATCGAAAGATCAATATATCTCAAGATTTAACCGTGGGTTTTTCTTAAGTCTTCAAGATTTGGAATCCCCATTACAAGGGTTACAAGAAGCACCCATCAATCGTACGTATAGCATCCCAAAATCTAGAGTTCATTCAAAAGCTTCTAATTTAAGGTACATAAGATTTTCCTAAAATATCATGGGCATAGAAATCTTCTTTAAATTATGTAAGGGGTTTATAAATCATGATTTTAAGAAAATGGTTTTGGATTTATGATTATAAACATGCTTTAGAAGCCTTGATGATATTGTTTTGGTCTTTAGGACTTCCCCTAAATTGATTTAAAATTATATATATATGTAAGCATGTGTTTTAAGGTTGATGATTGAATTGAGAGCATGGATCATGAAAGATCCCTCTCTTGTTATAATTTTCCTTTACTTATGATATGCTAGGAATTATTTTGAATGCATCTTAAAAAGCCTGATATGATGTTATATTTCGATTATGATTTTGATTTCAAAAGAGAGGATTGTTTATGTGGAGGAATATTGAACATAATCATATAATGAAAAGAATTGAATGGTTTGTTAATGATTACATGACCACCACATTGTTATTGAAAGATTAGTAATCCTTGCATAGTTTTGACTTATGCTTTCGGAACATGAAATCTTTTACACTATTTGTATATTTGGGTTGTCTAAATTGAGTTTTTGATGAAAGAATCAGGCATGATGCATTATGTCTCAAAAATAGGACATTCAAGTCTTGGTGTGACGACACCAACTCAGATAATGCCATGGTAAAGAGAGATTAGGTGGTTTCCCAAAGAAGGAATGAGTTCAGACAACTGATTGCCCAAAATCGTCATTTGCCAATCTGGGTATATTATTATATGTTGGCCTAGTACCCTGTGGCGTATCAGACTTAGGCATTCTAAATCTTGCGTCACACTTGAGTTGGGGGCTTCCCTGCAGAGTCAATGGCGGATTCCATATACAAAGATCCAAAACTGCAATGATAGAAAGGTTTTATGTTTTCAAAAATGCCCATTTGCTTAGAAATTATATCTTTCATGATGTTTATGACTAGCTCTCAACTATTTTATTTATATAAAAGATTTATTTTTTATTGTTCTACATATCAGTACAATTGTATTGACCCCCTACATCTAGGGTCAAAAGATTAGTTCAGAAGCCCTGCTAAGCCGTAGAGTTTTCAGAAAGTAGTAATGTGTGCAATTGGTGAGCCTTCTTTATTCTAGAAGTTCTATATCTTTTAGATTAGGTTATTTATATTAGTTTAGGTCTATTGGATGCCTTTTCTCAGTTTCAGATAGTTATTATTTTTAGATGTAGTAGAGATTGCGCTGACTGGTTTAGACAATATCTAGTTGTTGTTGGGCTTTACTTTCACATTATAAACTGAGTTCAAACTTATGACAATGATTTCATTTTAGTATGTATTTTCCTCACTTCATATTTGTATATGAATGGTGTGTATGATTACAAGTTAGAAGGGCTCTCGGGCCTTCATGGTTTGGATATTCGTCACGGCCAGCACCTCAGTTTGGGTTGTGACAAACTTGGTATCAGAGCATGGTTCATGGTCCCAGGGTGTCTGCGATATCACTTCGTGTAGAGTCTTGTTTATGGGTGTGTAGTGCATCGCACTTATAGGCAGAAGGCTACTAGGCTTTTAAGAATATCTCTCTTTCTTCATGTTCTAGTTCATGCTATGGTGTCAGAATGTTCCTCTTACATACTCTAATTTATGCTATAGTGTTGCCCAAATGGGAGTAAAGTTTTCTCAATTCTTTCCTTAATTTGATGTGCTCAGATATGTTTCATTATTGGGGTGACTAAAGTGCAAAAGTATAGAGTGTAAACAGTATGGTCCTTTCTGATTAAGCCATATAAGAGTTTAAAACTTATGCAAGGACTTGAGAAGAGTCCACTAGTAATCCAAGGTGTATTGATTCTAGTGTGAACTTTGATTCTGATGAAATCTTGTTTTTCAGCTATAGTATTTAGTGTATTCAGTCCTTTTCAAATTTTATGTTGCAGACGTCATGCTTCAGCGGGAATGATGTGTAGCAGAATTCTGGAACTGTATTTCCACTAGAGTAGTAGTATAACTTAAAGTGATGGTGTCATGACCTATTGGTAGTGATATTGGACCAAGAAGTTGGGATGTAAAGTTGCAACGTTAGAAATAAGAGTGAGGGTGACTTTTTTGTTGATAAATGTGTTTAGTTGAATAACTGATGTTTGAGAATGATTCAACATTTTATAGTGATAGACTAATGTGGTAGCTAGTAGCATGTGTGGATTGTATGGTCGTCTGTGGGGGAAGTGTTTGACTCGATTTTTTTTATTTATACAGAGTAAGATGTGTATTCTTAGTTCAATGAATGTTGTGTATGAAGTTTCTATCTCTTATAATATTGTTAACATTGTGTTTTTAAAACTGAAAGTCTAGTGAAGCCGTGTAGGGCTCTTTCGATTCACTAACATAGTTACCTTGTCATTCATCTCATTTCTTATTCAAAACACAAAATCAAAGTTTAGTGAGGCCGTGTGGGGACTATTTTGATTCACTAGCAACTTATTGTTTATCTTATGATTCTTGTGTTGGTTGGAACTGGGGTTTAGTGGAGTAATGGCAAGAAAAGTAGTAAGGGTGATTTATTGAATATATGTATGGACGAATCTTTTTACATAATATTGAGTTGGTAATGAATTGATATGTCCCTTTGTGATGGTTTAGTAGAAGGTAAGGTAGAGAAAGAGTTATTGGTTAAGGTGAATTATTGTTTACTTGAAGTATGAAAAGAGTTGTTGACAGTGTTTGTTGTGCAAGAAAATTATAGGTTATTAATAAAGGTACTTTGTGGATGAGTGGTGTTAATTTAGATGTCCCTGAGGTTGCAAGAGGGATTTTAGTTGGGACTTATAGAGCTATGAACTAAGTTTAGTTGTATGAAAGAGGTAGATAGTAATGATGTGTAGAAGGAGGATGTGTTAATGGATTTTAAATAAGATAGATCATAAGATTGTAATTGATCCTTACTGTTATGAAGTTTTGGCAAATTAATATTTTTAGATGTTTGGCATGTAAGAAAATTGTGTGAAGTTGTGGTTCATCATAGCTAGAACTAGACACTAAGTTGGAATAGTAGATGGTGATCAAGATGGATATGATGAATTGATGTGGTGGGTGTTAGTTATGTGAAAGTGATCTAGTAGGATTGAACAATGTATACAAGACCTTAAATTTATTTGATTTGTAATCAAGTCTGATGTGGTAAGTATGATGTAGAAGTACGCCCAAGGTGCTATGGGGCTGCATTATTTTCAAGGATCATTGTATATTGTGTGGCTAGTAGTACCATTGAGTTGATAGGTGGAGAAAGACTAGTTAGATAATATGTAATGTTCTTTATAGCTAAGTTATAGAGTTGTGATTAATGATGTTGAGCTTTTTTGTATAATCTTGATTCTCATGGTTTAGAAATATAAGTTTGCAGGCATGATGCTGGTAGACTATGACCGAAGTGGTATGGTTCGCCAAAGGTTTGGAGATATCCATGTTTAGTGTTAGAAGAATCTAAGTTGGTGAATGTTTAAGTTATTATATGATGACTTTTGGGGCTATAGAAACCTAAGGGTTGAATCTTGTAGGAGGTACTATTATTGGTTGTTATACATGAAGTTACCGTCTTACAGGGTAAGTTTAGTTTTATGTGTATTGTTATATCCCCGACTCTAGAGTAAATTGATTTCAGTTTATACCAGACTGTATATAGTGGTTCACAGACTTAGAGTAATGTCTTAAATATAAGGAGGAGATGATAGAATGAGTAACCAAGTCAAGTTTTCAGATGCTAATAGATGTACTAGTAAAGTTGTGGAATTGGCCGTGAGAACGAATGATGCTCATTCTATTCCTATTTCAGCAATTTACTTCAGTTATTCCGATATATACTCATGCTTTATATTTCATCTTCATGATCATTGCTCGTGTTCATGTATATTATAAGGAATCATGTACTCTCCTAGTTCCTAGTATGATGTGTTCCCAGTTTGTGCAGCAGTCTGAATCACTTTTCATAAGTTATGAATTCCAAAAATTCAATTCATGCAGTTTATGACTCTTGTGCACATGTGATACTTTTAACGATCAGTGAAAATTCAGATTTATTACGTCCTCAGATTAGATCTCTTTAATGAGTCCATGTCGTGAGTGCTCTATATCTCACGCCTCAGTAGGGTATCAAGTTATGCTTAGTACTTCCCTCATGTTCCGAATTTTGATATTCTAATTTTTCAGTGACCTTTTCCCTTAGGTTGAGATAGTGATGATGAACAGTTGTCTAGATGGGAAAGAGTAAATATTTCTTGTTGATGAAAGATGGTTGTGTGCTCATTTGAGCTAAGGCAGTAATTGTGGAGTAAGATTGAGTCCAAGTATCTGATACATGTCAAGGTTAGTTGAAGTTTTATGTGTGATATTTGGGAAAAATTGTTATGTGCTTGTTTTATGTAAGTCTGTAAGTTGAAAGAATTTTGAGATGAAGTTTCGTGTATGGCACGGTTATTCGAGGATATTTTGTGTGTATCATCTTAATAGTGCAGGGAAATTATTATGGATAGAAGTATTAGAGAATATGAGAAAGATGCTTTATGAGTGTTTGTTTAGAAGTGCATATGTGGGTATGAAGATAGGCTTTTATATCATGTTTGTATACATACTAATGGATGCTTTGAGTGTTTCTGAATGTCTAATACAAAGTAGAAGGTGATTGCTGGAGTGGCAATAAGAATTATGCAGGAGATGAGGAATTGTGAAATGCAAGGTGTACTAAATTCATGATTCAGACTAGTACTACAGTATTATGTGGTGCGTCTTGTGATTTTGAGTTAGGCTTGAAGATGGTGAGGGGATTCAGTTCAGTTTAGACATTAGTAGATGGAAATATCAGCGGCAATGTGAGAAAAATAAGTTGAATTAAATGAGTATGGTATTTAAGTAGAATAGTATAGTTAAGAGATATTCGAGAGGTGTGCTAAGCTTGAAAGTAAGAAGTTGTATTCCCTAAGGCCTGGTAATTCTATCCTATTTTATGAGTTATATATCAATATTCCATGCTATAGAGTAGTATCATTGTCGTGATTCCTTAGTTGGATTTCTTGTCTAACTCATGTCAGAGATTCTTTGTTCCCTAATGCTACTAGGACTTCATTAGAAAGAGAGTTGAAGAGATACTCCAGTTAAGTATAAGTGTGCAGTATAATTCAGTTTAACAGTCAGGCAGACAAGTTACGGTCGTTTTCTACCTTTTGACCCAGTCCTTCTATCCGAAGTCTCAGGTGTATGACCATCCCAAGAGATAATCTATTCCATCCATGTAAGTTGCGAATTCAGTTCAGTCAAAGCACCATGTTTCAGATTCAGCTATTAAGTCATGACTCAGTTTATAAGAGTTCAGCGCATAATCTCAAATTTTCCAAAGTATTTTAGCTCAGACAGTGTAACACCCTGATACGATCTAAGTCCATTTGTCTCATGATTTATGCTTTCATAAGTTATCACTTCTCAATTCAATATGTATGATTTGATCATGAACATTTCAAGGGAATCTTAAACTCTCAGCATGAATCAGCTCCTTAATACATGTAAATTCAGGCCAGCTCAGAATTCAATTTCATGATAGAAGTTTAAATGTTTCAGTTCGGCTATATCCCTTCTTAGAAGACATATCATGTCCACATTATTCCATACCTTTAAGACTTCAACATTTCTACCCATCATTCGGGGATGAATGATCCCAAAGGGGAGATAATGTAACACCCCATATTTCGGGCTGAAAAGAAAACCATCATTTCTATGCGTAGATGATCCGAAAGCTATAAATCCTATGCAAATTTGGCATGTTAATCAATTATGTAGTGTGGAAACCTATCTGAACATGAATTGAGATCATAGAAGTCCCAAAACTCAAGGACGAGTTGAAAGTTTTCCTATCGTTCGAGTTTGAGTGAGTGTCAAAACATGGGTCAACATCAATCCCCCATAACTCTTTGTCTATAATGAATTAGAGGGCCTACGATATATCAAATCAAATCCCTTGAGATTATCTTTCCAACGATACCAATTTCACCAAAATATGATACCGGACCAAAAAGTTATGACCATTTTTACGACTGAGACAGTAGTATCGTGCGATTAGAATGCGACGCATGCACCTAATTTCCAGGTGTTGTTTTTGAGTTTTTAAGGGCAAAAGTGGTATTTTCCACCCCCTAGTCAGCGATTACACGGGATTAAATCCTCTAAACACCAAAATAACATTATTTTCTCTCAAAATCACCAACAACACTCCTTAGGGTTTCAACACAAAGATTAATATATCTCAAGATTTAACCGTGGGTTTTCCTTAATTCTTCAAGATTCGGAATCCCCATTACGAGGGTTACAATAAGCACCCATCAATCATACGTATAGCATCCCAAAAGCTAGAGTTCATTCAAAAGCTTCTAATTTAAGGTAAGTTGGGTTTTCCTAAAATCTCATGGGCAAAGAAATCTTCTTTTAATCATGCAAAGGGTTTAGAAATCATGATTTTAAGAAAATGATTTTGGATTTATGATTATAAACATGTTTTAGAAGCCTTGATGATATTGTTTTGGTCTTTAGGCCTTCCCCCAAACTGATTTGAAATTATATATATATGTAAGCTTTTGTTTTAAGGTTGATGATTGAATTGAGAGCATGACTCGTAAAAAATTCCTCAGTTGTTATGATTTTCCTTTAATTATGATATGTTAGGAATTGTTTGAACGCATCTTGAAAAGCATGATATGAAATGTCTTGAGTAATGTTATATTTGGATTATGATATTGATTTCAAAGAGAGGGTTGTTTATGTTGATGAATATTGAACATAATCATATAATGAAAAGAGTTGTATGGTTTGTTGAAGATTACATGACCACCACATTGTTATTGACAGAATGATAATCCTTGCATAGTTTTGACTTATGCTTTCGGAACATGAAATCTCTTACACTATTTGCATATTTTGGAGGTCTGAATTGAGTTTTTGATGAATGAATCATGCATGATGCATTATGGCTCAGAAATAGGACTTTCAAGTCTTGGTGTGATGACACCAACTCAGATAATGCCATGTAATTCAGAACAGAATAGAATGTATGTTTGAAATCAGATTTTCTGATTTTGAAACAAGAATGATGCATGTTTCAGAATAGACTAAAATTGGCCATGAAGAGAGATTAGGTGGTTCCCCAAAGAAGGCACTAGTTCAGACAATTCATTGCCTAAAATCGAGATTTACCGATTCGGGTATATTATTATACATTGGCCTAGTGCCCTGTGGTGTATCAGACTCAGACACTCTTACCCTTGCGGCACACTTGGGTTGGGGGCTTCGCACCGAGTCAATGGAGGATTTCATATATCCCGTGGAATATCAGACTTGTTGGGGAGTGCCACCTAATTCAGAACTAATACAAAGATCATAAACTGCAACGACAGAAAGGTTTTATGTTTTCAAAAATGCCCATGTGTTTAGAAATTATATCTTTCATGATGTTTATGATTAGCTCAACTATTTTATTTATTTAAAATATTTATTTTGTATTTCACTATGTACCAGTACAATTGTATTGAACCCCTACCCCCAGGGTCTAAAGCTTAATTCAGAAGCCCTACTAAGCCATAGAGTTTTCAGACAGCAGTGATGTGTGCAATTGGTGAGCCTTATTTATTACAGAAAGTCTATGTCTTTCAGATTATATTATTTATTTTGGTTTAGGTCCACTGAGGGCCTTGTCCCAGTTTCAGACAGTTGTTATTTTCAGATGTAGTAGAGATTTCACAGAGTGGTTCTGGCATTGTCTAGTTGTTGTTGGGCTTTACTTTAGCATTATAAATTGAGTTCAGACTTATGAACATGATTCGATTTCAGTATGTATTTTCTGCACTTTCAATTTGTATATGAATGGTGTGTATGATTACAAGTTAGAAGGTCTTTCGAGCCTTCATGGTTTGGATGTCCGCTATGGCCAGGGCCCCAGTTCTGGTCGTGACACAGAAGGTATTGAATCAAGGATTATCTCTTTTATTTAAGAGGGGGATTTTATTACCTCAAGGTAGTGGACAGCGTGAAGAATTGTACTCCTTGGGCTGGACATATGGGTGTTGAAGTAGTTTTGTTGTCCAATGTGTATTTCTATCAAAAGATGGAAGAAGAAATTAAAGATTACGCGAAGACTTGTCATGTTTTCCAAAGGGATAAAACTGAACGTATGAAAGAGGAAGATTTGTTATGGCCTCTACAAATTCAAAAAAGGCCATGGTTGTCTATCTCAATGGACTTTAGTTCTGCATTTCCAAACGTTTATAGGAATATATCTGTGATGATGGTGGTTGTCAATTTTTTTTAGTATGCAATCTTTGTTGCCGCACCAGTGACATATTCATCCGAATTTGTTGTTGTTCTATTCTATAAGAATGTGGTGCAACTCTTTAGTTTACCAAGTGATATCATGAGTCATCGAGATACGCAGTGTACAGGTCAATATATCCAAGACTTTTTTCAGCTTGATGGGGATTTACTTGAAGTTTTCAACAATGAATGATGGCCAGATAGAAAGAATTAACCACTTGCTAGAAGAATACTGGAGGCATTTTGTGACAGCAAGCCAACATAACAAGACAGACTTGGTAGATACAACATAATTTTGTTATAATATGCATAAATTATCAGCAATGGAGAAAACTCCATTTGAACTATTCTTAGGCATGCAAGCTATGATGCCACTTAAAGTGATGACACTGAAAAGTCATGGAAATTGCCCCTCTGATTACAGGCTTTTTAAACACAAGCATGACATGCTTGTTATGGCACAAGACATATTGAGGAAGGCCTACAAAAGCATAAATAAAAATATACAAATCAATAGAGACGTGTGGTGGAGGTCAAAGTAGGAGAAAAATTGCTTCTAAAGCTCACTTCACAAATTTGGAAATAGATTGTGATCAAAAGAACTCATCGGGGATTAATTACGAATGTGATAGTCCGTTTGAAGTTGTTGAAAGGAGAAGTTGCTTATAAGTTGAATTTGATGGAAAGGTTAAATATTCATTCCACTTTTCATGTAAGTTTTTTGAAGTGGTATCATGAAGATTCTGAAGACCCAAGAAGCAACAAGTCAAAGAGGATCCCTCCCTTGATTCTGAATCAGTATAAGACAATGATTATTAAAATAATTGATCATCGGGTTGTGGAATCAGCCAAAAGAATATTAAAAGAAAATTTTTTGTACTACGGAAAGGCAAGAGTGAAAAGATGAAGTTTGGAGAAGGATAAAAATATATGGCAATTTGATAAGAAGATTGAGGACTACCTCAAAACTACCTCGATGAGTGCATCGAGTTCATATGCTTGGGGTGCATTGCTAAACCCCCACTCTAAGGCTTGAAGGTTGGGAAGCCATTTCAAAGTGCACATTGGCTTTGACATCGTCTAAGACAAGAAATGTGATGCCATAGTAGCTATGAGATAGCATAAACTGATGATGACCAAGGGGTTGGAGTCTAAGCAAGGCAACCTTGGGTACAATAGGTGGTGACAGGTGCATGGCATACATGAAGGCATACGTGAAGGAAGTAAAGACTCAGAAAGGCATTGGTATGACATCGGTACTGACATTGCATAGGAGATGTCATGGCACAAACGATGGCATTGACATGACATGGTCTAGGACAAGGCCTGGTATAGGTGATGGCATGGCCAAGATGATAGAATGGACAAGACATTGGTAAAGGTGATGGCATGGCCAAGATGATAGAATGGACAAGACATTGGCATGGTCCAGGTAGTGCGTGGCCTATGTAGTTACATAATCGAGGCAGCAGCATGACGCAGGCACAGGTAGTGACATGACACAGTAAGGGCGTGGTGATAGCAAGGCAATGCGGTGTCTGGAAGAAATGAAAAGATGAAGGTAAAACATTTTAAGTGGGTTGTTTAAAATATTCTAAGCGTGGAACATGGAAAATTTGTCTAAGGGATAAGGCTACCCATGTTCTTGCCACATGGGGCAGTTTGTATTTCGATATTTGAATATTCTTACATGTTGGATATTCATATATGTAATTAGAATGGATTATATGTATTTGTTGAGTCATGTGATAGCCATGCAGGCCATGTCCAATGACTTGCTACCAAGTATGACTGTTGTAACTGCTTGAATCTGCCTTTGTGAAACCTCTATATTTGTGTTGCTGGAATCTGTCTAAGGTAGTGAGTGTTGTATGGCTTAAAAAACTCGTTTGGAATTGTTACTTTGTAATTGAGAGAGAATAATAAAGATTGAGACTTGTTTGCTGTACATTGTTCAGTGTTTTATGTTGCTTTATACTTAGTCTATTTTACTTAGACTGTGTCGTAAGTTTGTGGCTAAAGTTGTGCGGTGTGGCATGACTGCCAAGTGATGGTGCTGCAAAAAATAAATTGCCTACGTCTCAAATACTAACATTAAAGATAAAAATATCTTTCTTAAGCAATTGATATTTTTTATAAAATCAAACAACTTTAAAGTCTCAAAATCGTACCAAACCAATAGATGAACAACAAGATCTAGTAGAGGATGGTAACTACAAATTTCTTAAACCAGATGAAAAGTATATAAGCTCTCTCAACAAAAGTGTCACTTCATCTGTGTCCAAAAAAAAAAAAGTAAAAACCTTTTATCAGGAAATAGTTATCAGGACGTATCGTAATCAGAATTCACAAGAAAAAAACTCAAACTTCTGCATAGATATTTATGTCAATTTTGTGTGATTAGTAGGTTTATTACTAGTACAACAATTACTAATATTACTACACCTTAGTCTTAGACAATAGTCATATTCTTTGTGGAAGTAACACAAAAAATATTACGTACAAATGTACTCAAGAAAGAAAAAAACAGAATGGTAGTCAATTACTATAGCATTCAAGGTCTAACCGTGTTACAAGATGACCTCATTTCCGATTCAAGGTGTGAAACTGCGATTGACCATTCAGGATTACTTCTATATTCTACAGTTGACGTCTCCATATTATCAATGACATTCTTGGTAGTTGCTCCAGATGTAGCAATATCTTCCACATGGATATCACTATCACGAATAAAGTCATCTCGACTAGGACTCAACGTGTATATATTGTTTTCTACTCCTATACAACAATAAAGTTATTCCATTATCAAGAAAGGATTAATAATCTTTTCTTTCAATAAAATGAAAAATAATCAAAAATGTAGTCAATTTATTATTTTCGTATGGAACTGTTATGTTTCGGACATAATAAGCAACCCACAAGTAAAAGAAAACAAAAACAACACTCACAGATTTATGCAACAAACCGGGCAGAGGTAGAGGAGGTTTCACTATAATGGAGAGAGTACAATGTGGACAAGGCTGAATTTTCTGAACAAAATAAAATAACCCACTAAATTGCACTTATATATTACATGCATACAAATAGGTCCTAGGCCCAAAAGCATAAAGGTCCATCAACAAAATTTGGGTCACAACTCTAACAATCTCCACCTTCACACAGATTCTAATTCAGAACTCAAATTCGTTTCAAGACAAACTCTCCACCTCTTCTACAAAAGTCCCTGACGGCACATCTTAACAGCTAATACTAATCAAGTCCAAGCAATGCTCAAACTTTGCACTTGGTAGTGTCTTGGTCATCATATCAGCAGGATTTTCATTGATACTAATCTTTCTTACCACAATATCACCATGAGCAATAATTTTATGCACAAAATAATACCAAACATCGATGTGCTTTTTCCTCTCATGAAACATCTGACCTTTCATAAGGAAGATAGCACTCTTACTGTCACATAAAGACCATAATAATTTGTAAGTCTTTTCTAAGTTCACCAAACCGACCCTTCAACCAAATAGCTTCCTTGAAAGTCTCTATAATAGCCGTATACTCTGCCTCAGTAGTTGACAAAGCAACCGTAGTTTGTAAGGTAGCTTTCCAACTAATAGTACAACCACCAATGGTTAAGACATAGTGTCACAACCCAAACCGAGGCCCTGGCCGTGATGAGCATCCCGAACCATAACGGACCGGATGCCCTTCTCTATCTAGTAATCATGCACAATATTCATAAATTATAATAGAAGATGAAGAATTGTAAATCATTACAGAAACATGGTCATACTCTGAGTTCAATTAAACTATAAAAAATGAACTCTAATATCAACTACACAACATCTAAACCAGTATGCAAAATCTCTACTACATCTAAAAATGACAACTATCTGAAATTGGGACAAGGCCCCCAGTGGACCTAAACCAAAATAAATAACATAATCTGAAAGACAAAGGCCTTCTATAATAAAGAAGGCTCACCAACTACACACATCACTGCTGTCTGAAAACTCTACGGCCTAGCAGGACCTCTGAATAGGGCTTTAAACCTTTGGAGAAAGGAGGGGTCAATACAAATATACTGGTATGTGAAGAAATCCAAAATGAAGTTTGCATATAAATAAAATAGTTGAGAGATTGTCATAATCATCATGAAAGATATCATTTCAAAACACATCGGTATTTTTTATAATCATAAAACTTTTCTGTCAATGCAATTTCTGATAATTGTATTACTTCTGAGTTAGGTGGAACTCTCTTACAAGTCTGATATTCCACGAGCTATATGAAATCCGTCATTGACTCGGTTGGAAAGCCTCCAACCTAAGTATGCCGCAAGGGTTGAAGTGTCTGAGTCTGATGCGCCACAGGGCACTAGTTCAGCGTATAATAATATACCCGAATCGGTAAATCACGATTTTGGGCAATGATTTGACTAAACTCGTGCCTTCTTCGGGGAACCACCTAAGTTCCTTTTATGCCCAATTTTAGTCTGTTCTGAAACATGCACCATTCTAGTTTAAAAATCTAAAAATTTAATTTTTAACATGCATTCTATTCTGTTCTGACTTAGCATGGAATTATCTGAATTAGTGTCATCACATCAAGACTTGCAAGTCCTACTTTTGAGCCATAATGCATCATGCATGATTCTTTCATCAAAAACTCAATTCAGACCACTAAAACATGCAAATAGTATAAGAAATTTCATGTTCCAAAAGACAAGTCAAAACTATGTAAGGATATCATTCTTTCAGTAACAGTGTGGTGGTCCTGAAATCTTTGTCAAACCATGCAACTCTTTCCATAAGATATTTATATTTAATATTTATCAATACAAACAACCCTCTCTTTTGATTCAAAAATCATATTCATGTCATAGTATAAATCAATACATTTCATATCATGCTTTTCAAGATGTATTTCAAAACTATCCATATCATATGAAAAAAGGGGATAAATCATATCAAAAGGGGATTTCATGTGAGTCATGCTCTCAATTCAAACATCACACTAAAACACATATATACATATACATAGGATTTCAAATCACTTTGGGGGAAGGCCTAAAGATCAAAACAATATCATCTAGGCTTCTAAAAACATGATTAAAATCAAAAATACAAAATCCTTTTCCTAAAAATCATGATTTCTAAACCCTTTGCATAATTTAAAGAAGATTTCTATGACCATGAATTTTTTGGAAAACCCCATGTACCATAAATTATAAGATCTGAAGAATGGAACCTAGATCTTGATAGATGAAACCAGAATCTTGATTTGTCTATTGGAGATCTTGAACTTAAGGCTTGATTTTCTTGAATTTCTTGTTCTTGGAGAAAACCCTAATGATCATATTTTGAAAGTAAAGAGGATGTTTTTGATGTTGTAAAACTGATAATGATTGATTAGTAACACTTAAGGGGTGATTTAATTTATGTGAAAGGATTTTGGCGTGAGGGAAAGACCAAAATACCCCTAAGAAACCCAAGAAAAATTGCATAATCGCATCAGTTGATGACCAAGGTTGACTGGTCTTCACTTAGGTGATAAGTCATCACCCAGGTCATCACTTTTGGGATGGTTTAGACCATTCACTGCCTTAGGCTGACGACCAGATCTGACGGGCCATCACACAGCTGATAAGTCGTCAGCCTCGTCGTCATATTTTGGCAGATAGAAACTTAGAAGTAAAATGAGCATAACTTTCTACTCCGATATTGGATTAAAGAGAAACCAGTGGCGTTGTAAATAGGACTCAAAGAACTTTCATTTGATATATAATAGGCGTCCTAATTTATTATATACAAAGAGATATGGTCAATTGAATTTGACCCAAGTTTTGACACTAACTCAAACTCGAATGATAGGAAAGCTTTCAACTCATCCTTGAGTTAGGGGACCTCTATAATCTCAATTCATGATCAAACAGATTTCCACACTACATAATTTATTAACATACCAAATTTGAATAGGATTTATGGCTTTTGGATCATCTATGCATAGAAATGACAGTTTTTGTTCTAGCTCGAAATGCGGGGTATTACATTATCTCCCCCTTGGGATCATTCATCCCAGAATACTGGGTTGGAATGTTGAAGTCTTAAAGGTTTGGAATAACGTGGACATGATATGTCTTCTAAGAAGAGATATAGCCGAGCTGAAACATTTAAAATTCTATCATGAAACTGAATTTTGTGCTTACTTGACTTTACTTTCTTGAAGGAGTTGATTCATGCTAAAAGTTTAGGATTCCCTTGAAGTATTCATGATCCAATCATATATATTGAATTGAGAAGTGATAAATTAGGCAAGTACGAATCATGAGGTAACAAGACTTAGACTGTACAAGGGTATTACACTGTCTGAGCTAAAATACTTGTAAAAAAACTTTAGATTATGCACTGAACTCTTATAAACTAAGTCATGACTAAATAGCTGAATCTGAAACATGATGCTTGGACTGAACTGGATTCACAATTTACATGGATGGAATATATTATCTCTTCAACACTCTTTTTAAAGAAGTTCCATAAGTTCCAGTAGCATTAGGGAGAAAAGAATCATAGGCATGATTTACACAAGACATCCAACTAAGGAATCACAACCTTGGCACTACTATATTGCATGGAATATAGACATTTAACTCATAAGCTAGGATAGAATTTCTAGGCCTTAGGCAATTCAACTTCTTACTTTCAAACTTAGCACACTTCTAGAATACTCCCTTAACTTTACTATCCCATTCAAATACCATAAACATTCTATTCAACTTATAATTCTCATATGGGCATCGATAACTCCTTCTACTAATGTCTAAAGTAGCTTAAATCCCTTCACCGTGATCGAGCCTAACTCTAAATCACAAAATAGAACTTCACACTCCGCGGTACTAGTCTAAACCATATGATTAACTATTCTATATGTTTTTAAAGTTCACACCCTAAGCATAACATGCCTTACCACTTCAATGACTAACTCTGAACTCTTACAATGGATTCACGAGGGCATATTGCATCCCTCCACTTAAATCCCAACATGTCATTCAAACCTATCTTTATAACCACGTATGAACTTCAAGGCAAACACCCATAAAGACATACTTCACACATTCTCTAAACCACTATTAATAGAACTCCCACGCGCTATCCCAAGAACATACATACATAAATTTTCACTTACCATCACATGTATCAATGACTTGGCCCCAAATCTTACTTCAACTTTATGGTCTTATCCAAAATAAGCATACAATGATCTTTTATCAACAAGAAATATTTACTCATTATCACTATATTTACATAAAGAGGAGTCACTATAAGGTTAGAATATAAGACCTTGAACCATCGAAGGATATTATATGTGACTTGACACTTAACTGAGGCCTAAGGAATAGCAAACTAACATCAGGGATTCATCAAAGTGATCTAAATCGTGAGTATACATGTCTATAAGCTGAATCTCGCCAATCATTTGGCTTGTAGCATGAGTTATGGGAACTGAGCACACTATAAAGCGTAAGTACATGAGTCATGAGCTGCATGACCTCAATTTGGAGTGCATAACTTATGGAATGTCATCCCAACTACTAAATAAATTGGAATTCCTCATTTAGGAACTGGAAGAGCATGTGATTCTCTATCATATACCTGAACATGAACTATGATCATGGAACTAAAACATAAGGCATGAGTAGGTATTGGGATAACTAAAAAATACAAAAATAAGAATGGTTTGAGCCTCACCCTCACCTTCAGATGTTTTATATCATACTGGTATTTGTACAAGAATCTGAGAGCCTGACATGGTTACTCTCTCTATCATCTCCCATTTAGCTTCAAGCCATCATCTTATGTTTGAAAGATCCCTTACTAAACTATAACTGAACTACACTTACTGCACTCTAGGGTCTGGAAAATAACCATACATGTATATCATAGAACTTAACCCAAATGACTACACCTAAAAGTGGAAAAAACACTGTTAATACTACATTCTGAGATGCACTCTATCTTTTTATAGCCACCAATAATCATCATGTAGTACTTGAACACTTACTAACTTTGAATCTTCATGAATATCCCCATAGTTGAAGTGCACACCCTCTGGTGCTTCTATTCTTATTTCTATTAGTTCAACCTTCAAAACTCAAACTTAGATTAACATGGATATCACCAAGCCTTTTATGAACCACACTTCTTTCATCATAGCCTACCAATATTGTGACCCCAAACTTATATCTCACTACCATGAGGATCAAGATCATATCAAAAGGCTCAACACTATAAGTCAAAAACTCCTTAACTTGGCCATTTAGAACACCTTGTACCATCTAACTAGTCTTTCTCTACCTAGCAACGCAACGGTACCACTAGCCACACACAATATGTAATAGCCTTAGCAAAAAAAATACCGCAACCTCATATCACCTTGGGCATACTTCTACCTCATACATACAACATCATACTTCATTACAAATCAAATAAACATAATCTATTGCATACACCATTCAAGCCTATTACATTACTTGAATGTAACTAGTATCATTAATTAAGAAATCATCATATCCACCTTCATGGCTATCAACTGATCAAACTTAATGTCTAGTGCTAAACATGATTTACAACCCAACCTAACACATAATTCTCACTTGGAAACCATGAAATAAACATCAAGAAATTCTGGCACACTAGAACTTCATAACAACAATAATCGATCATGAACTTATGATTTTTCTTATCATAACTCATTAGTATGTACTATTTCAACACATCAAGCCTACAAATTTATTCCCACAAAACATACATCATTAATCTCATGCCACTATTCTTACCACCAAATTCTACATTTAAATTCAAGCCTATAGTCTAGAGTCAATCATCTACCACCAATGAAGAATGAAAAATGATCTACTAGTCCATTAAATTGGTTGATTCTACCCAAATACATCATTTTACTACCCATAACCAAAACACCATTATGACATTACTACTATAATGCCCCATACTTTCCTAAGCTAGAAAGTGAACCGTTGTTCATACATATGAAACCCCCAATTCTGTAAGCCATATTTGGGCACATGAATTACCAAGAGTACCGTAATTATAAGAGAGCTTATGGTGTGTTAATTTTGGTTATATGAGTCACTTAAGGTAGTACAAGCTGAGAGTTTCAAAATCCATTAAGCTTTAGTATTTGAATTCATAAGGGTCAACTTTGAATGAGCATAACCTAATAAATATGTGGTATTTCTGCATATATCTACCCACCAACTTATAAATAGTTGAATTATCTTTCAAACGATACCAATTTCATCAAAATCTGACACCTGAGCAAGGAGTTATTGCTTTACGAAGTAGAGTGCATCGCCTAACCAATCGCACATGGCTACTGGAATAGGTGTGCGATAAGCAATGCAGCGCATACCTAAATATATGAGATAAGAAATGTGGCTCATTCTTAAATGTGTGCGATGAACAATGCGGCGCATACGTAAATGTATGTGATAAGCAAGGCAGCACACACTTGGTGTTTCAGGTAGTAAAAACACTTCGTTTTGAGTTATTTTGAGGGAAATTAAGTCTTTTGGAACTCCTTACACACCCCTAAACATAACCTTACAAATTTAATAGAATCTAAACACATCATAACCCTATTATCAATCTAAGTTCATCATCCAAGAGCACTAAAGGAGAAAAACAACTAGGGTTGCACAATCAACATTGAGGGTCCAATCTTTCAATGAATCCGTTACCATAAAGGTATGTCAGGTTTTCAACAAGAACATTCTTTCGTTTTTGTGCCCAAAAATTTGTATTATTTTATGAAGATACATGATTTTACTTGTTTAATTATGAATTTGAGATGGAAACTATTATCCTATATTCTTGTTCAAGAAACTATGGTATTTTTGTGATTTCTTAAATATAAATTCCTTGAGTTTTGATGTTAATATCATGTTTCAAGTTGAAATTACAGATTTTCATATGAGTTATACTTGTTTGCTATACAAAGTATGAATCTTGAAATGTTTGGCTCAAGTGTTGATATATGGGATTTAAACCTTCTTTGAGATTATGATCTTTGGTGAAGTAATATGTTATACACACCTTGATATTTGAATGATTTGACCTTTTGGTCTTGAAAGAGTTATTTTTGAACTAGAATGAGAAAAGAAATCCATATGCTGATTCATTTTGAAAAAAGAGTAGCATGATGGCTCCCAATATGAAATGTTGAATTGCGTTATTGTGAATTTTCTTTTGAAATGATCTGAGCTCAGTTCGGGAGTAGTCATTAGCACTGAGTAGGAGGTATAGCTATGATTGGTACTTCCCTTGAACTACGTACCCCCGTAGGATGTAAACGTAAGGCTAATTAATATAGTGATCTCTAGTGAACAAAATATTAAGGTCCTACTCTGATGGCAAGGATAGGATAGCTCTCCCCAATGTGGGTTAGACGTTGGAATCCATGTAGCTCACATGGTTTATGTCGGTTGTAAGAGACTCCCAGTGTGTGTGTGTATTCTTCTTGTTGATATGAAAATGTAATAGTTTGAAGGTGTGAGTTGAGAAAGTTATCATTTTTGAAGAATTTGATGAATATTTCTATATCTTAAAGAGAATCGTTATGAAAGGTACTCATTTTGATGAATTGAAAATGATTATGAAAGTGATTGGGATTTACTATGATTACTCACATGTTTTCACCGATGTGTTTTACTCTATGGTGATTATGATGATTTTATTTTAAGCTATGTGAGTCTCTTATTACAGCATGCATATTTTCCTATGAATATTTGTGATATAGGACTTTTATGAAAACTTACATGTACCCTCATATACTTGGTCCATATTCCATGGTACTGGCCCATGTATTCGTACGTAGGTTATATTTTCCTTATAATATAGGTCCAGGTGCTCATTCCCAGGCTCGACGTGATTCTCCGACCATATTGGTCTATATTTTCTACAGTGGTGAGTCCTCATGGTTTGAGGACTGGTTATTTTAGATTTCACTCTTTTATTTTGAGTTACATTTTATCCCCTGATGTTAGGGTCAGTTGGAGTCTATCCCAATGGCTCAGTGTAATACAATTTAGTAGAGGTTTGTCAGACTACATGGTTAGATTGATCAGTCTTGTGGAGAGGTCATATTTTGTTACTTTTTGCATCTCTTTCGTCTTGAATTGTGATATTATGGAGAATATCTTGATGTTTGATTATAGTAATCCTGTCGATGAGTGTTAAATGGTATGAAAATGGCTCAAAGGGTTTGCTTGGGGCTACTTGTAGCCTTAATCATTGTGTGATGCTTCAGGACCCTTTTTTGGGGCATTACAAACTTGGTATCATAACCTAAGGTTATTGGAGTCTTAGGGAGTCTGTCAAGCCGCGTTAAGTAGAGTCTTGATCATCGGTGTGTAGCGCGCCACATCTATGAGCAAGAGGCTACGAGATGTTTTAGGAAAAAGTGTTATTTCTTTCTTTCAGAAGTCCATCATGCTTATAATTGTTTCCTTTAAGCTATTAATTCATGCTCTTCTCTTTCAGAATATGCCTTCTTGCTGAGCTAAAAGAAATAAAAATGGTCAGTATCCCCAGCCTACTAACCCACTGAATGAAAATATGTCCCATGCCGAATTTCAGGCAGCCTTTTAAGCACTGGCGAGTATTCAGGCCAATTTAGCCCCGGCTCCACAATAGCAGGGAGGTAATTCAGCTACTGTGAGGATCCGTGACTTTATGAGGATGAATTCGCTGGAATTTTATGGGTCCAAGCTAGATGAGGATCCATAGTTATACTTGGAGAAGGTGCAAAAGATTACTCAGGTGATGCATGTCTCTGATTAACATAGTGTGGAGTTGGCAGTATATCGGTTGAAAGACCTTGCTTATGATTGGGTAGTTTCTTGGAGGAAGGGTAGAGGTGAGGGTGATGCCCATACGTCTTAGCAGGAGTTCCAAGATGCATTCCTGGATAAGTTTTTCCCTTTAGAGATGGGAGAGGCGAAGGTAGAGGAGTTTATGAACTTGCGACAGGGCTCTATGACTGTTAAAGAGTACTGTCTGAGGTTCAATCAGTTGGCCAAATATCCTATATTCTTGTTCAAGAAACTATGATATTTTTGTGATGTCTTAAAGATAAATTCATTAAGTTTTGATGTTAATATCATGTTTCAAGTTGAATTTCAATATTTTCATATGAGTTATACTTATTTGCTATACAAAGTATGAATCTTGAAATATTTTGCTCAAGTGTTGATATATGGGATTTAAACCCTCTTTGAGATTATGATCTTTGGTGAAGTATTGTGTTGTACACACCTTGATATTTGAATAATTTGACCTTTTTTTCTTCAAAGAGTTATTTTTGAACTCGAATGAGAAAAGAAATCCACATGTTGATTTATTATGAAAAAGGGGTAGAATGATGGCTCCCGTTATGAATTGTTGAATTGCATTGTTGTGGATTTTCTTTTGAAATGATCTGAGCTCAGACTGGGAGTAGTATTTAGCACCGATTGGGAGGTATAGCTGTGATTGATACTTCTCTAGAACTACGCGCCCCCGTAGGATGTGAGCCTAAGGCTAATTGATATAGTGATCATTAGTGAACAAAAGATTGAGGTCCTACTCCGATGGCAATGATAGGACCGCTCTCCCCAATGTGGGTTGGACATTGGACTCCATGTAGCTCACATGGTTTATGTTGGTTGTAAGAGACTCCCAGTGTGTGTGTGTATTCTTCTAATTGAAATGAAAAATATAATAGTTTGAAAGTGTGAGTTGAGAAAGTTATCGTTTTTGAAGAATTTGATGAATATTTCTATATCTAAAAGAGAATTGTTATGAAAGATACTAATTTTGATGACTTGAAAATGATTATGAAAGTGATTGGGATTTACTATGATGACTCACATGTTTTCACCGATGTGTTTTACTCTATGGTGATTATGATGATTTTATTTCGAGCTATGCGAGTCTATTATTATAGCATGCATATTTTCCTATGAATATTTGTGATATAGGATTTTCATGAAAACTTGCATACACCCTCATATACTCAGTCCATATACCATGGTACTAACCCATGTATTCGTACATGGGCTACATTTTCCCTATAATGTAGGTCCAGGTGCTCATTCTCAGGCTTGACGTGATTCTTCGAGCACATTGGTCTACATTTTCTGCAGTGGTGAGTCCTCATGGTTCTAGGACGGGTTATTTCAGATTTCATTCTTTTATTTTGAGTTATCATTTTATTCCCTGATTTTAGTGTCAGTTGGGGTCTGTCCCAATAGCTCAGTGTAATACAGTTTAGTAGAGGCTTGTCAGACTAGATGGTTAGATTGATCAGTCTTGTGAAGAGGTCGTATTTTGTTACTTTCCGCATCTCTTTTGCCTTGAATTATGATATTATGGAGAATATGTTGATGTTCGATTATAGTAATCCTTTCAATGAGTGTTGATTGGTATAAAAATGGTTCAACGGGTTAGCTTGGGGCTAATTGTACCCTTAAGTACCGTGTGATGCTTCGGGACCCATTTTCGGGGCGTTACAACTACTATACCTCCAAATCTACTACATACCTTCTCACAAGTAGTACTAGTTTACAACTACCAGAGAAAAGAAGGTTAAGAGGGTAAAGTCACATAATAGACATGATCAACCTTAACCTTATATTATACTTCAGTATGATCTTATCTACACAAAAGTCACCCTCACTCTGACTTCTAACCTTATGACTTCATATCATTAATTTCTTGATCTAATCTCACCACCAATAGGTCATGACACCGACAATTTAACTTATACTACTACTCAGGAGGAAATATAGTTCCTGCAAAACAAGAACAACAAGATGAACAGCAAGTTTCTAGTGAATCAAAATAGGCCTCACATGGCTTCACTAGACTTTGATTTTTATGTTTTGAACAAGAAAATGGAATGAATAACAAAGTAACTATGCTAGTGAATCGAAATAGCCCTACACGACTTCACTAGACTTTTTGTTTCACATATCAAGATTACAAAAGATAGAAACTTGACACACAATATTTAATGACCCAAGAATACACATCTTACAATTGTCTTAACTGAATGCCTCTTAAGAACGAGGAAACAATTTTAAACTTGAGGCACTTATGACACATCACGGAGCTGCTCTCAATGCCTTTGTGTGACTTTTGAAATTTCTGTTAGTAAATTTGAGAGCATTATCTAAGAATACCATAGTAAGAAAAAGAATTAGGATACAATTTCTTTCGTACGGGCAACACTATAGAACTAATTAGAGTATGAAGGAGGAATATCCTAACTCCATAGCATGAACTAGAATATGAAGAAAAAGAGACATTCCTAAACACCTAGCAGCCTTCTGCCTATAAATGTAGCGTGTTACACACTCATAAACAAGACTCTACCTGACGCGATTTTGCAGACACCCTGGGACCATGAGCCGCGCTTTGATACCAAGTTTGTCACAACCCAAACCAGGGCCCTGGCCGTGACAAGCATCTTGAACCATGAAGGCCCACACGCCCTTCTTTATCTAGTAATCATGCATAATATTCATAATTTATTATAAAAGATGCGGAATTGTAAATCATTACGAAAACATGGTCATACTTTGAGTTCAATTAAACAATGAAAAATGAAATCCAATGTCAACTACTCAACATCTAAACCAGTCTGCGAAATATCTACTACATCTAAAAATGACAACTGTCTGAAACTAGGACAAGGCCCCTAATGGACCTAAACAAAATAAATAACATAATCTAAAAGACATAGGCCTTCTGAAATAAAGAAGGCTCACCAACTACACACATCATAGCTGTCTGAAAACTCTACAGCCTAGTAGGACTTCTGAACTAAGCTTTAAACCCTGGGAGGAAGGAGGGGTCAATACAAATATACTTGTACACGAAGAAATCCAAAATAAAGTTCATATATAAATAAAATAGTAGAGAGATTGAAATAATCATCAGGAAAGATATCATTTTAAAACATATGGGCAATTTTTATAATGATCAAACTTTTCTATTAATGTAATTTATGATCTTTGTATTACTTGTGAGTTAGGTGTCACTCCCCTACAAATCAGATTTTCCACGGGCTATATGGAATCCGCCATTAACTCGGTGGGGAAGCCCCCAACCCAAGTGGGCCGCAAGGGTTGGAGTGTCTGAGGCTAATACGCCACAGGGCACTAGGCTAGCATATAATAATATACCCGGATCAGCAAATCATGGTTTTGGAAAATAAGTTGTCCGAACACATGCCTTCTTCTGGGAACCACCTAAGCTCTCTTTATGCTTAATTTTAGTCTGTTCTGAAACATGCACCATTCTAGTTTCAAAATCTTAAAATTTGATTTCCAACATGCATTCTATTTTGTTCTGAATGAACATGGCATTATCTGAGTTGGTGTCATCACACCAAGACTTGCAAGTCCTATTTCTGAGCAATAATCTATCATGCATGATTCTTTCATCAAAAACTCAATTCAGACCACCCAAACATGCAAATAGTATAAGAAATTTCATGTTCTGAGAGCATAAGTCAAAACTATGCAAGGATTATCATTCTTTTAATAACAATGTGGTGGTCCTGAAATCTTTGTCAAACCATGCAACTCTTTCCATTAGATATTTATATACAATATTTATCAATACAAACAACCCTCTCTTTTGATTCCAAAATCATATTCATGTCATAGAATAAATCAACACATTTTGTATCATGTTTTTTCAAGATGTATTTCAAAATAATCCATATCATATGAAAAAGGGATAGATCATATCAAAAGAGGGATTTTATGTGAGTCATGCTCTCAATTCAAACATCACATTAAAACACATACATACATATACATATGATTTCAAATCACTTTGGGTGAAGGCATAAAGTCCAAAACAATATCATCAAGGCTTCTAAAAAGATGATTAAAATTGTAAATCCAAAGCCCTTTTCTTAAAAATCATGATTTCTAAACCCTTTGCATAATTTAAAGAAGATTCCTATGCCCATGAAATTTTAGGAAAACCCTATGTACCTTAAATTATAAGATCTGAAAGATAGAACTTAGATCTTGATAGATAAAACCCGAATCTTGATTTGTTTCTTGGAGATCTTGAACTTAATGATTGATTTTCTTTAATTTCTTGTTCTTGGAGAAAATCCTAATTGATCTTATTTTGAGAGTGAAGAGGAAGTTTATGATTTTATAAAACTAATAATGATTGATTAATAGCATTGAAGGGCTGATTTAATTAGTGTGAAAGGTTTTTAGAGTGAGGGAAAGACCAAAATACCCCTAAGGAACCCAAAAAATATCGCATAATTGCATCAGTTGATGACCAGGGTTGATGGGTCATCACTTAGGTGATAAGTAGGTTATCACTTTTGCGCTGGTTTTGACCATTCACTATCTAACGCTGATGACCAGGTCTGATGGGCAGTCACATAGTTGATTAGTCGTCAGCCATACCAAATTTCCTTAGGATTTATGGCTTTTGGATCATCTACGCTTAGAAATGATGATTTTTATTCTAGCCCGAAATGCGGGGTGTTACACATAGCCTGTAAGGGATCTCCTTTTATCATGATCTCCTACAAAATTTAGAATTAACATACCCGATTAATCCATCTCTATTTTGCCCAAACTGTAAACAAAAATCAGCAGATCCATGTAAGTATCTGAAAATACACTAAACTGCTTTCCAATGTTCTTTACAGGATTTTCCATATATCTACTAACTGCACTGATGGCATAACATAAATCTGGAAGGGAACACACCATCGCATACATAAGAGACCCGACGGTACTAGAGTTTTAAACTCAAGACATATAGTCATGCTCATGATCTGTCTTTGGAGATAAAGTGGAATAGAGTTTGAACTGAGCTTCCAATGGAGTACTTAAAGGTTTAGTATTTTGCATATTGAACCCATGAAGTACTTTCTCAATATACATTTTCTGACTCAAGTATAACTTACAATTTTTACTATCCCTCAAAATATCTATGCCAAGAATCTTTTTTGCTTCTCCTCGATCCTTCATATCAAACTCCTTACTGATCTGGGCTCTGACTTTTATTATCTCTCTCATATTCTTTGCTATAATCAGCATATCATCAACATACAAGAGAAGATACACGAATGAACCATCATTTACCTCCTTGAAGTAGGCACAACTATCATAGTTGCTCCTCTGAAACACATAAGAGGTCATAAAAGAGTGAAACCTCTTATACCACTGCCTGGGAGACTGTTTTAAGCCATAAACAGACTTTTTCAGCAAGCATACATAGTCCTCCTTTTTTGAGACTACAAAACTCTCTGGTTGCTACATATAGTTATCCTCCTCAAGTTCTCCATGTAATAATTTAGTTTTGAAATCCAACTCCTCAAGATCAAGATTATGCATGGAAACAATACCAAGCAAGGATCGAATATAACTATGCTTTACAACTTGAGAAAAAAATCTATGAAGTCAATACCTGAAACCTGACTATAGCCTTTAACAACTAGTATTACTTTATACCTTGCATCTTTAACTAGTGATGTTCCTTATTTCCTTACAACTTTTTTATCTTTAAACAATCTCACCAAATTCCATGTGCAATTCTTATGAAGTAATTCTATCTCTTCCTGCATAAAAATCATCCATTGGCCAGAATCATCATATCTAACTACCTTTGAGTAAGAAGAAGGTTCTTTATTGGAATCAATACCTTCTGCTACATTCAACGCATAAGCAACCAAATCATCTTCAACATACTTCTGAGGAGGTCTAATTTCATTTCTAGGACTATCTTTAGCAATAGAATATTATGGCGTCACTGGTGGTGAAGAAGAAATAGTACCACTCTGTATCTCCGGGCTAGACTTAGAAGTTTGAATGGTGTATACTCTGCTCTAATTTTCAATTCAATATAGGTGAATGACTTTTGCTGATTCATGTCACTAACCTTATCTAGGAGCGAAGCACTAGATTTGAAGGAAGCCCAAAGAGTGGCAGTTTCATCAAACATAACATCCCTGCTAATTATAACCTTTCTAATTTCTGGACACCAAAGCTTATAACCTTTAACATCAGTCTTATAACCCATAAATAAGCATTTGACAGTTCTAGGTTCCATCTTTCCATTATCAACATGAGCATACGTAGGACATCCAATATACTCAAATCAAAATAACTAGCATGAGTACCAGACCATACTTCTTGTAGAGTCTTTGGATCAATCATGACTGAGGGAGAGCGGTGAATAAGAAGACAAGCTGTGGAAGCAGTTTTAGCCCAAAAAGACTTGGGTAAACCAGAATTAGAGAGCATACAATGAACCTTCTTCACTATAGTCCTATTTATTTGTTCGGCCACACCATTCTGCTGCAGAGTATGATTGACTGTCAAGTGCCTCACAATTCCTTCTAACTTGCACAAAATATTAAATTCATTAGAACAGAACTCTAAACCATTATTGGTCCGAAGGCTTTTTGCCTATTTCTTTGTCTACTTTTCAATCATAGTCGTCCATTTCTTGAAAGTGGGCAACACATCATTCTTTTGCTTCAGAAAGAACACCCAAAAATTTTTGGAATAGTCATCAATAATAGTCAACAAGTAATTAGCGCCTACTTTAGAAGGTACTCTAGCAGGACCCCAGAGATCATAATGAATGTAATCAAGTGTGCCTTTAGTTGAGTGGATGCCTTTAGTGATTCTAACTCTCTTCTGCTTTCCAAAAATACAATACTCACAGAACTCTAATTCGGTAATACTCTTCCCATCAAGAAGCCCTCTCCTGCTTAGTTCATCCATCCTATTTTCACTCATATGTCCCGGTAATATATGCTAAACTTTATCAATGCTACTTTCTGATAGAGAAGAGGTAGAAACTATTGAATCACCTATAACCATAGAGGCCTACAAGACATATAAATTTGTATAATTTCTCTATCCCTTCATCACAACAAAAGCACCTTTAGTAACCTTCAAGACTCCACCTTCACCAGTGTACCTATATCCATTCTAATCAAGGGTACTAAAGGAAATAAGATTTCTCTTCAAGTCTAGGCCATACCGCACATCACCAAGTATCCTCACAACCCCATCAAACATCTTAATTCTAATTATTCCAATACCAGCTATCTTGCAAGGTGTATTATTTTCTATCAACATAGCACCTTTAGAGACTGCTTCATATGTTGTAAACCAATCCCGATTGCAATACATATAAAACGTGCAAGCTGAATCAAGAATCGAATCCTCATAGGGTTTGGAGTTACCATGAGAAATTACCAAGATTTATTCATCACTACCGCCATCTTCAACAAAATTAGCTTCACCAGACTTCTCTGGTTGGTTTCCCTTCTATTTTGGAGGTTTTTTTTCCTCTCTATTATGTAATTTCCAACACTTGAATTTGATGTGGCCCTTCTTCTTACAGTAGTTATAGGTTTTGTTTCTGTTTTTGGACTTTAATCTATTTCAATCATCACCCCAGATTCTCTCTCATGATTTCTTCCTTGAATAATGAGACTTTTTCCTTGAGTATCTGACCCAATCATAAGATTCTTCATCTTCTCCCTAGAGAACAATGCATCATAGACTTCTTCTATGGTCAATGAATCATGACTACATAAAACTGTATCCCTAAAGGTTGAGTATGATGCAGGCAACGAATACAACAGAATCAACCCTAAATCTTCCACAACATACTTAACCTCTAGAGCCTCTAAATCAGAGACTATTTCTTAAATGACAGATAGGTGATCTTCCAAAGATGCCCCCTTAGACATACGATGGAAATAAAGTAGCTGTTTGAGATGTAACTTACTTGTTAGGCTCTTCATCATGCATAAAGATTCCACTTTCAACTATAACGCAGCGGTAATGGTCTCCTTCAAAATATCCTTAGAATCTGATTGGATATATGAAGGTGGATCTGAGATAGATCTTTACGCCATTTGTCCTTATCCATCCATGATTAGGCAATCTTATTAAACCCTAATAGAATATAGTCTAAATCCATTTGCGTGAGCACAACCTGCATCTTAAATTGCCATAGTAAAAATCTGGTGTTGTGATCCAATAGCGGAATATCATAATTCATGGTTGCCATCTCCGAGAAAACAATTAACCAATCTCTAATACCAGTTTGTTATGTTTCAAATAGAATACGAAAACCATAAGTAAAAAAACAAGAACAACATACACAGATTTATTTGGAAACCCTTGCGGAAAAAACCAAGAGCAGAGGCAGAGGAGGTTTCACTATAATAGAGAGAGAGTACAATATGGAGAAGGCTGAATTTTATGAATAAAATATAATAACCCACTAAATCAAACTTATGTATTACGTGTGTACAAATAGGTCCTAGGCCCAAAAACATAAAGGTCCATTAACAAAATTTGGGTCACAGCTCTAACAGGAACAATAATTTGGCATTGTAACTAAAACCTCAAAAAGTACAAGTCACAAAAAGTAAAAGTCTCATAAAGAAATATGTTATTTAATTTCTCACCATGTACGTCTATATGTTTCACTGTTCTATTGTCTAACATTTGCACAAACTAGATCATGTTGATATTGAGAATGCGTATCTAGGATAAAATCAGTAGAGTCATCTAAAGATGGATCAGATTTTTTAGTAATCCAGCAGCGCATAATAACCATATCTAGGGATGACTATAGGGAGTGATGAGGTTTAGACTAAGCGAGCGGGGTCTAAACTATTCCCTCAACACATAAATCATGTAAATTAATAATAAGGAAAGGTAAATTGGTTAGAATACACAAAAGTCTAAATATTACAGCTAAGCTTATAACATTCCAACTCAACTAAAATGAAGAAACGAAAAGGGAAATAACTCAGTAGTTCTTTCAAAATGAAGTGATAAACTTAAGAGCCAAATAAAAACTACCCACATCTAAGTGAAAAAAATGTTAAAATACAAAAGCAAAAGTTGAATAAGTTTTTTTTTCCTTTTTGAATGACTTATTCATCTAACAGAAGTAACCCTATACAGTCCTCCTCTTAAAGTTGTGTGAGCTATCTATGTAATTTAATACTTGAACATTTCATTTTTGTATGGAACATCAATGACTGACACCCTGTAAACTATTCCATTGCCACTGGACCACCTTTGCATGTAGGGCAATGCCACTGTCATTTAGGATCATTATTCTGGATAAAAGTTTTCTTGTCGAGACATCCCAAAAAAAAATTTTGAACCAACAAGTTTTCTTTCGTCCCTCATAACTCATTTATTTGGGCTATCATCGAAATAACACCGAAAGAATTATAAATTTCAATGTAGTCAGACTAGCAAGTCCACTCTTACTCTTCCTTATCCTATTGATATGTCCTATATTTTGTATAATTTTTACAAATCTGAGTTCCAGTAGCAATGAAAGGGTTGTAAAGCCCTGTAATAAATAAAAAATAAGAAATTTATCCTCAAAACATTTGCGGTTGATGAAAGAAATATAGGTGTTTGATATATAGGTATCAATTCCATCCAAAATGATGGATGGTTTTTGTCTAGGGAGTTCGAGAACAATGGTTAAATAAGTAACACTGGAAAGATACCATGGTTTCCTCCTAATCCTGGTTTAGAATATTGGGGAAATAAAAATAGTACTTGCGGTCTTCCAATTGTTAAGAAATTGGAATTATATAACAATGTTGGATTATCTAATTCCTCAATTTTAATGATGATGGTAAGGCATATGAATACAATGGGAAGGATAATGAATTGGATTTTCCTAATGATGAAAGTAGTGAAGATGAATTTCTTTATGATGACAACTTGGATGATACACCAAAGAAATAAGTTATGAGAGGTGGGCGTAAAGTTGTTGGTTCAATTTTTTTTTGAATATTTCGACAAGATGACTTTTATGCAGATTAATGATTCTAAATGACAGTGGAATTTCCCTTTATGCAAAGGTGGTCCAGGGGAAATTTCATGGTTTACGGGGTTGTAGTCATTAGTCTACCACACAAAAATAAATGTTAAAACATAAAAATTACACAGAGAGAGAGTTCAACTTTTAGAGGTTGATCTGCATCATCAGGAGGTACTTTTATTTGATGAATAAGTCTCTCCAAAACAAACAAAAAGTTACTCAACTTTCATTTTAGTATTTTAAATTTTTTTTAACTTAGATATGGGAAGTTGTTATTTGTCCCTTAAGTTTCTCATTACATTTTTAAAGCCCTTAAGTTTCTCATTACATTATGAAAGCACAACTGACTTATTACCCTTTTATTTCAGCATTTTAGTTGAGTTGGAATGTAATAAGCATTGGTGAAATTATTACATTACATAAATTATGGGCTGGGGGATTAGTTTAGACCCCGCCACACAGTCTAAACCCCACCATGCCCTATTGTCATAACTTGATAGGGTTATTGTGCGTTGTTCGATTTTGGCGCAAATCCCCTTCGAATTCCTATTTCATCAGAAATCCAAGTAGTCAAAATGTACGGATGATGTTACAAGGCATTATTACAAGTTTTTCTTAGGGCCAACTAGAATGCATCCAAAATTAATATAGAACCGTACAGAAGTATAAATTTTATGCTTATTTTTCTTCACAAATGATATACCACATAATGAAAGCCAACTAAATTGGTGTGTAAGGATTTAACAGATTATATAACTTAATCAATCTTATATATAATCCTATCAATTAGTCAGGAACGTTGAACTTAGTAATTTTTACATGCACATAATAACAGTAATTCAGTAAAAATACTTACCTGAATTCTCCATTATTGTTCTTGTTGGTAGAGTTTAGCGGAAGCACACTTTAATTTATGTTTCTCTCTCTTTACCTTACTTTCAGAATAATTTTTGATATAGTTTGTTCTTCTTTTGGCAGAGAGAAGACCCTTTTTGTAATACAGGGAGCCAGTTATGTTTTCACGTTCCATCTACGTGATTTGTGGAGATAATAATTATCCACTAATAGTCAATAGTTATCTAATAGGAGTCAATAATTATCCTATTAACAGATTATTCAGTAGTTTAATCCTACTAGGTAACTTCCCCATACAGATTTAGGATTTAACTTATTCAATTATTATTAAACCAAAAAATAAATAAATTATGTGCGCCATAGAAATTTACATTCTCCCACATGGCACATACAATGTTAATTTAGTGGTTTAATATGTACATCAATCATGTGCACTATTAATGTTAAATCCAACATCATTTGTCATCATTAAATAAATCAACTAAAATGAGTCATGGTGGTTGTACGTCACTTTATTGGCATTGTTCCTTCAATGTACAACAATATTAGTCTATTACCTAACATAACCTTTCAAATACATAATGGGTCCAATGATAATACTTAGAATACTTTATCTAAGTCAGAACATGTCATCATCATTCACAATATTATGTATACAATAGAAAATAGGTAACAACAGAAACATATATAATTTGAGATCAAAGTGCCAATTACATAAATGTAATAAAGTCTTTACATGAAATTATTCATTGCTATCAATAAGACCCATCCTTTCAACATGTTCAACAAATGTTTTGGGCGGTAATCTTTTTGTCAAAGGATCAGCAATCATAAGTTTAGTTCTAATATGTTCAATTGACACTTTATGTTTCTGGACTTCTTCTTTAACCAAAAAATATTTCAATTTCATATATTTAGCACCTTTCGAATACTTATCATTTTTAGAGAAGAAAATTGCATTATCGTAATAAATTTTTAGCAGCCTGGCTATATTTTTGACTAGTCCAAATCCTAAAATAAAATTTTGTAGCCAATTAGCCTAGACAGTGGCCTCAAAGCATGACACAAACTCAGCTTCCATAGAGGATGCAGCTATAACAGACTGCTTCGCACGCTTCCAGGATATTGCTCCTCCAGCTAATAGAAACAAATATCCAAATATGGATTTTTTTGTATCCATACAACCATCATAATTTGAATCTAAATATCCAACCACATCTAGATGATCATATCTTCTATAAGTGAGCATATGATCTTTTATTGCTTATAAGAAATGCAGCACTTTCTTTGCAGCCTTTCAGTGATCCATTCCAGGATTACTTTGATATCGACCCATCATCCTAACAGCAAAAAAAATTTCTGGTCTTGTACATATTTGGTCATACATTATACTTCCAACTATTGATGCATAAGGAAAATCTTTCATTTACTTTCATTCCAAGTCATCTTTAGACATTGATTGAGACTAAACCTATCTCCTATCTGAATTGGAATAGGACTTGATGAGCATTTTTCCATTCTAAATCTCTCTAATAATTTATTAATATAGGTTTTCTGAGACAATCCTTGTGATCTATCTCAAAATATTTCTATTCCAATCACATAGGATGCCTCACCCAAATCTTTCATTCAAAGTTATTATAGAGATATTTCTTAGTATCATGTAACAAAAAAATATCATTAGTAGCTAACAAGATGTTATCAACATATAAGACTAACATAATAAACATACTCCTACTGACCTTCAGATATATACACCGATCAACAATATTTTCATTAAATCCAAAGGTGGAAATCATTTTATTAAACTTAAGATACCATTGTCGGGAAGCTTTCTTAAATCCGTATATTGGTTTCTTAAGTTTACACACCATGTGTTCCTTTGCTTTAATAGAAAGACCCTCAGGTTGATCCATATAAACTTTTTCCTCCAAATTTACATTCAGAAAGGTTGTTTTCACATCTATTTGATATAGCTCTAAGTCATAACGAGCTACCAAGGACATTATAATTCTGAGTGAATCTTTTCTAGAGACAGGTGAAAATGTCTCTTTATAGTCAATGTCATCCTGTTGAGTGAAACCTTCGACAACAAGTCTGGCCTTGTGACGTTCTATATTTCCAACACCTCACATTTCAGGCTAGAATAAAAATCCTTATTTCCATGCATAGAGGATCAAAAATCCATAAAACCTATGCAAACTTTCCATTTTAATCAATTATGTAGTATGGGAAATTGAATGAGCTTTCCGTGGATATAAGATTCGCCCAAATCTGATACCCGAGCAAGATTTTATGGCTAATTTAAGTCCTAGTCGTAAAACACCATTATTTTGGTGCTTGGCACATCACGGAGGTGGTCTATTTAACAATTGTCAAATTCTAGTAGACTAGCATGAGTATGATGTGTCGCGCTGAAGTTCTAGGTCCAAACCAGTGGGACAATACGATGGCTCCGCGTCGCGGTGACCCCAAGAATCCCATTTGTCATTTCCTAGTGAGCCACCGTAATAGTGGTGCATTGTGGTAGCCCATAAAATTGGGCTCCCAGTTATATTTTTATTCCATGTCATTAAGGGTATATTGGGTAATTTCTACCCCCTTGTCATCTTAAACATTGGATTTTTCTCCCAAGTGACCTCGTTATTCATATTTTCTTCAAAAATTCATAAGAACACTCTCTAGGGTTTCAAACTAAAGATTGAAATAACTCAAGATTCAACTGTGGGTTTTTGAAACTAATTGAAGATTTGGAATTCCCAAACCGTATGCTTCAAGAATCATCCATAAAATTTCTAAATTACGGTACGTGGGGTTTATCCTAAAACTACATGGGCTTTTTGAAAACACCCAATTATGATTTTAAAATCATCAAGTATGAATTTGTTAAAGGGGTTTTGAGATCCGTGATTTTATTATACCTTATGCATGTTTAATGATATCATTGTTTTGGCCTTTAGACCTTATCCCCTTAAATTGATTTATACATATAAGTATATATATGAAACTTGAAATTGAAGATTTGTTTGAGAGCACAAATAATAAAAATCCCTCTTTTGTGATAACCTTATTTTTATGATCTTATGGTGATTGATTGAAATGCATGATTTATGGCTTGAAAATAGTTTACTAAAATACCATAGTATGTTGATCATGATTTAGAGATTTAAGAGAGGGAGTTTCTTGATGTAAATATATTTTGTTGAAAGAGAAAGATTTGCATGAGATTAAGAGTTTTGACATGGCCACTTTGCATCATTGAAAGTTTGACAAAGAGAGTTGCATACATGTGTTTATGTGAGTTTTAAAGAAAGAGTTCTTTGAAATAATTTATTGATATGGTGATCCCAAATTTATGATCGAAAATAGAGATTGTAATATGCTAATAAAGGCTCAGAGATGTGACTTGCAAGTTAATGGTATGACGATACCATAAGTATGTATGCCATAACAGAGTATGTTTTATGAATATGTTTTCAGAAAATACATGTTTTAAAGAGTTTAAAAAGGGCGTAAAGAGCGTTAGGTGGTTACCCTAAGAAGGCTTGAGTTAAAGTAACTCTTATCCTAAAACTGCAATTTTTCGATTTGGGTATATTACTTTTACACTGGCGACGGTCGTGTGGCATAGCAGGGTCAGGGACTCCAACCCTTACGGCATACTTGGGTTGGGGGCTTCCCCACCAAGTCAATGGTATATTTCATATAGCCTATGGAATTTCAGAGTAGTAGGATATACCACCAAGTGTAGAAGTAAAAAAACGAGTGTCACAAAGTTCAGATGATTTTATGAAGTATTTCAAAAATGCCCATGAGATTTCTTACTATATGATATATTTATGAACTATTTTAAATTGCAATCATATATGTTGGATATAATTTATTATTTTGGATTTACTCTGTGTACTAGTACAATTGTATTGACCCCCTACCTCTCAGGTTCAGAGGCTCAGTCTAGGGGTCCGGCTAATCAGTAGAGTATCTAAGGAGAAGTGATCCGTGCAATGGTAAGCTTTATTTGTTCCAGAAGTCCTGTCATTTTAGATTATGTTATTCCTTTATTTTGGTCTACTGAGGGCCTTATCTCAACTTTTCATACAGTAATCTTTAGATCATGTAGTAGAGATTTCGCAGACTGTTCCAAAAGTTGTTTAGTTAATTTTGGATTTCATTTTGTATGGTTAAACTAAATCCAAAGTATGATGATGTTTTTGTATTAGATTATTATTTTGTATTTTCTTTTATTATATGAATATTGTGCATGATTACCAGATCAGATAGACTAAGATGTCCAGTCATGGTTTGGGATTTCTATCACGGCCAGGCCGTAGTTTGGGTCATGAGAAACTTGGTATCAAAGCTCGGTTTATGGTCCCAGGGTGTCTACAAAATTGCGTCAGATAGAGTCTTGTTTATAGGTGTGTAGCATGCCACACTTATAAGTAGGAGGCTACTAGGGATTAAGGAATGTTTCCCTTTCTTCATGTTCTAGTTTGTGCTATGGAGTCAGAACGTTCTTCTTCCATACTCTAATTCATGCTATGGTGCCACCCATACGGAAGTAAAGTCATCCTAATTCTTTCCTTACTTTGATGTGCTCAGATATGTCTTATTGTTGAAGTGATTCAGGTGCAGAAGTATGGAAGCTAAATGGTATTGTCCTTTCTGATTGAGCCATAAAAGATTTTGAAATTGGGCAAGGATTTGTGAAGAGTCTGTTAGTTCCTCATAGTGTATTGATTCTAGTGTAAATTTTGATTCTGATAAAATCATGCTTTTGAGCCTGCAGTATTAAGTGTATTTAGTCCCTTTTAAAATTTTTATGTTGCAGATGTCATACTCAAGAGGGAATGAAGGTAGCAGAATATTGGAACTGTATTCTCACCCGAGTAGTAGTATAAGTAAAAGTGTCGGTGTCATGACCTATTGGTAGTGAGACTAGACCAAAAAGTTGGTGATACGAAGTCACAAGGTTAGAAATCAGAGTGAGGATGACTTTTGTGTAGAGAAATGTGTTTAGTTAAATAACTGATATTTGAGGATGATTTACCCCTTTATAGTGATAGACTAATGTGGTAGCTAGTAGCATGTGTGATTGAATGATAGTCTGTGGGAGGAGTGTTTGACTCAGATTTTTATTCATACAGAGTAAGATATGTATTCTTAGATTATTGATTATTCTGTGTCAAGTTTCTATCTCTTGTAACCTTGTTATCTTTATGTTGTTGAAAATCAAAGTCTAGTGGAGCTGTGTGGGGTCTATTTTGATTGACTAGCAACTTGATGTCCATCATATTGATTCTTGTGTTGGTTAGAACTAGGGGTTTAGAGGCGTAGTGGCAAAAAAAATGGTAAGGGTGATTTATTGAATGTATGTATAGCCGAACCTTTTTGCATGAGATTGAGTTGGTATTAAAGTGATACATTCTTGTGTGTTAGTTTAGTAGAAGGTGGAGGAGTTATTAGCTAAGATGAGTTGTTGTTTGCTCGAAGTATGAAAATGGCTAGATTAGCCAATAAGTTATAAATTATAGATAGAAGGTTGTTTGTGGAATTTGAAGGTAGTCTAAATATACGCTTGGGTAAGTAAGTATGATGTGAGAAGGTATGTAGTAGATTTTGAGGCATAACAGTGATGTCATGAAGGTGTTTTGGTTGTGGGTTGTATCTAAATAAAATGAGATATTTGGGTAGAGTATCCCAATTTGATGGACTAGTATATTATGTTGCATTCTTCATTGGTGGTAGGTGATTGATGCTAGACTATAGGCTTGATGTGTTGAAATAGTATGTGTTAATGAATTATAATAAGGAAAATCCTAAGGTCATGATCGATTATTGTGGCTATGGAATTCTTATGTACTATTGTTTCTTGATGTTTTATTTCGTAGTTTCCAAGAGAGAATTGTGTGTAAGGTTGGGTTGTAAATTAGGTTTAGCCCTAGATATTGAGTTTAAACAGTTGATGGCCATGAAGGTAGTTGTGATTATTTCTTGGTTAATGATACTAGTTTTATGGAAGTGACCTAATAGGCTTGAACAGTGCATGCAAGAACTTAAGTTTATTTGATTCGTAATGAAGCATGATGTTGTATGTATGAAGCAAAAGTATGCCAAGGTGATATGAGGTTGCGGTATTTTTCTAAGGCTAATACATATTGTGTGTGGCTAGTGATACTGCTGAGTTGCTAGGTGAAGAAAGACTAGTTAGATGGTTTATAGTGCTCTAAATAGCCAAGTTAAGGAGTTTTGATAGATAATGTTAAGCCTTATGATATGATCTTGATTCTCATAGTAGAGAGATATAAGTTTGGAGTCGTGATGCTGGTAGACTATGACAGAAGTGGTATGGTCCATCAAAGGTTTGGCGATAATCACGTTTAGTGTTAGAAGAATCTGAGTAAGGGTTGAATCTTAGAAAGAGGTACTAGCATTAGTTGTTATACATGAAGATACCGTCTTACAGGGTAAGTCTAGTTTTATGTGTATTATTATAGCCCCGACTCTAGAGTAAAGTGATTTTAGTTTATACCAGAGTGTAGATAGTGGTCCACAGACTTAGAGTAATGGCTTAAATCTAAGGAGGAGATGATAGAACGAGTAACCAAGTCAAGTTTCCAGATGCTAATAAATGTGCCAGTAAGTTGTGGAATGGGCCATGAGAAAGAATAATGCTCAATCTACTCTTATTTCAGCGGTTTACCTCAGTTATTCCGACACATACCCATGATTTATGTTTCAGCTTCATGATCATAGCTCGTGTTCATGCATATGATAAGAAATCATGTACTACCCTAGTTCCTAGTATGATGAGTTCCCAGTTTGTTTAGCAGTCAGGATCACTTTCCGTAAGTTATGAATCCCAGAATTCAGATCATGCAGTTCATGACTCTTGTGCAAATGTGATACTCTTTAATACTTAGAGTTATAACCAAATCATGTAAGTTTGTCACATGATTATGCTCTAAGTATGAGCGGATCACTAAGAGCCATAAGGATATGTTAGTAGTTGTTAGGTGTAATCATAGGGTGTCCAGTGTAAGTCCCAAATGGGTTTTGTGTTGATTATGACTGGACCTGTGGCCATAGGGTCCCATTATGATTCATGTGGCTAAGTCATAAGGTTAGCAGTATTAGGTGCCTTGGTGGTACTGCCTAGGTTGTAAAATTCAGATTTATTTCAGATACGTCCTCAGATTAGATCTCTTTAATGAGTCCATGCCATGAGTGCTCTATTCCTCACACCTCAGTAGGGTATCAAGTTATTCTTAGTACTCCCCTTATGTTTCGAATCCCAATATTCCAATTTGCAGTGACATTGTTCCTTAGGTTGAGATAGTGAAGATGAACGGTTATTTAGATGGGAAAGAGTAAACATTTCTTATGGATGAAAGATGGTTGTATGCTTATTTGAGTTAAGGCGGTAATTGTAGAGTAAGATTGAGGCCGAGTATTTAATATGTGTCAAGGTTAGTTGAAGTTTTATTTATATTTGGAAAAAAATATTGTGTGCTTGTTTTATGTAAGATTATAAGTTAAAAGAATTTTGAGGTGAAGTTTCTTGTATGGCATGGTTATTTGAGGATATTTTCTGTGTATCATCTGAATAGTGCAGGGAAGTTGTTATGGATGAAAGTATTAAAGAATATGAGAAATATGCTTTATGAGTGGTTATTTAGAAGTGTATATGTAGGTAAGAAGATAGGATTGAATGTCATGTTTGTATGCATATAGATGGATGCCTTGAGTGTTTATAAATGTCTAATACGAAGTTGAAGGTAAATTATGGAGTGGTAATAAGAATTATGTAACAGATGAGGAATTGTGAAATACAAGGTATGCTTAATTCATGATTTCGACTAGTACTGCAGTATTATGCGGTGCATCTTGTGATTTTGAGTTAGGCTTGAAGATGATGAGGGGATTTAGTTCAGTTTAGAAATTAATAGATGGAAATATCAGCGTCCATGTGAGAAAAAATAAGTAGAATCACTGAGCATGGTGTTTAAGGGAAAAGTATAGTTAAGAGAGTATTTTAGAAGTGTGGCTAATCTTGAAAGTAAGAAGTTGCAATGCCTAAGGTTTGGTAATTCTATCCTAGTTTATGAGTTTTATGTTTATATTTCATGCTATAGAGTAGTGTCATTGTTGTGATTCGTTAGTTGGATGTCTTGTGTAACTCATGTCATAGATTCTTTGCTCCCGAATGCTGCTAGAACTTTTTTAGAAAGAGTGTTGAAGAGATACTCCAGTTAAGTATAAGCGTCTAGTATAATTCAGTTTAACAGTCAGGCAGGCGAGTTACTGTGGTTTTCCACCTTTTCACCCAGTCCTACTATCTAAAGTCCAATGCGTATGACTATCCCAAAAGATAATCTATTCCATCCGTGTAAGTTGCGAACTCATTTCAGTCCAACCATAATGTTTCAGATTCAGTTATTTAGTCATGACTCAGTTCATAAGAGTTCAGCATATAATCTTAAATTTTTCCAGCTATTTTAGCTCAGACATTGTAATACCTTTGTACGATTTAAATCTTGTTGCCTCATGATTCGTACTTACCTAAGTTATCACTTCTAAATCCAATGTGTGTTATTTGAGCATAAACACTGTGGGGGAAATCCAAAACTCTCAGCATGAATCAGCTCCTTAAAACAAGTGAGGGTAAGTCAGATCAGAATTCAGTTTCATGATAAAAGTTTAAATGTTTCAAATCAATTATATCCTTTCTTAGAAGACACATCAGGTCTACGTTATTCCATACCTTTAAGTTTCAACGTTCCTACCCATCATTCGGGGACAAATGATCCCAAGGGGGAGATAATGTAACACCCCGCATTTTAGGCCAGAATGAAAACCGTCATTTCTATACATAGATGGTCCAAAAGCCATAAATCCTATGCAAATTTTCCATGTTAATTATGTAGTGTGGGAAATTGAATGAGCTTTCCATCGATATAAGATTCGCCCAAATCCGATACCCGGGAAAGATGTTATGGCTAATTTAAGTTCTAATGGTACGACCTAGCACAGAAGTAAAACAAAGAGTGTCCCAGAGTTCAGATGATTTTACAGAGTCTTTCAAAAATGCCCATGAGATTTCTTACTATATGATATGTTTATGAACTATTTTAAATTGCTCTCATATATGTTGAATATAAATTATTATTTTTGATTTGATCTGCGTATCAGTACAATTGTATTGACCCCTACCTCCCAGGTACAGAGGCTCAGTCTAGGGGTTCGGCTAATCAGTAGAGTATCTAGGAAAAAGTGATTCGTGCAGTGGTGAGCCTTCTTTGTTCTAGAAGGCCTGTCATTTCAGGTTATATTATTCCTTTGTTTTGGTCTACTGGGGGCCTTATCCCAATTTTTCAGACAGTTATCTTTATATCATGTAGTAGAGATTTCGTAGACGATTCTAGAAGTTGTTTAGTTGATTTTAGATTTCATTCCGTATGGTTAAACTGAACCCAGAGTATGACTATGTTTCCATATTATATTATAATTCTGTATTTTCTTTTATTAGATGAATATTGTGCATGATTACCAGATCAGATAGAGTAGGACATTAGGGTCTTCATGGTTCGGAATGTCCGTCATGGTCAGGCCCTAGTTCGGGTCGTGACAGTATTGCCAGTTGAGTCGGTTTGGTCTTAAAGACCCATTTACACCCAACTCTTTTGCAACCTTCGGGTAATTCAACAAAGTCCCAAACTTCATTCTGTTCCATAGATTTTAACTTATCTTTCATAACATTTATCCATTTATCAGAATTGTTGCTTTCAATTGGTTGTGAAAATGAAAATAGATCATCATCAATTCCCAAGTCAGTTTCTGACTCATGTAGATAGACAAAATAATCATCAGACATAGAAGATCTTTTTTGTCTTTGAGATCTTCTTGATGCTACTTCTTTTGGTTCATCTACTACAAGTTCATCAATTATGGCTTCGTTAGGAACATTAATTTGTTGTTCTTGTTAATTACTTTGTTGTGCAACAACTTCAGGGACAAAAAATTTAAAAGAAGTACAGGGTAGAGAAAGTCGTACCCTAACTTCTTTAATTTCCAGATTACATGGTTCTTCACTCCCACTAACTTCGCCATTCTCAATAAACCTAGCATTTCCATTTTCAACTATTCTCTTACTATGATTAGGACGATAAAATCTATACCCCTTTGATTTTTCTTGATAACCAATGAAGAAACTACTAATTGTTCTTGAATCCAGTTTCTTTTCTTGTGGATTGTATACTCTAACTTCTATCGAGCAACCCCAAACAGGCAGGTGCCTTAAACTAGGTTTCATACTAGACCACAATTCAAAAGGTGTCTTTGGAACTGCTTTACTAGGAATCCTATTTAGCAAGCAAACGACAGTCCTTAAAGCATACATCCATAAAGAAGGAGGTATAGATGAATTACTTAATATACTCCTAACCATATCAATTAATGTATGATTACGCCTTTCTGCCACACTATTTTGTTGAGATGTGTCCGACATTGTGTATTAAGCACATATGCCACACTTTTCGAGGAATTTAGCCAATGGACATGGGTTTTGTCCACTTTCATCATATCTTCCATAATATTCACCACCTCTATCAGACCTGTTTATTTTCATCTTTCTATCTAGTTGTCATTCAACCTCAGTAATAAATACCTCTAAGGCATTAATCGCTTGAGATTTTTCATGCAACAAATAGATATATCATAACATGAAAAGTCATCAATAAAAGTGAGAAAATATTTTTCTTTATTGAAATATGTGATATCAAAAGGACCACATACATCAGTGTGTATAATTTCAAGAAGCTGTGTGCTTCTTGTGGCTCCTTTCTTTGTGTGTCTTGTTTGTTTTCCTTTAATACAATCTACACAAATGTTATGGTCAGTAAAAAATCTAAATCTTGAAGAATTTCATCCTTAATTAATCTTTCCAGTCTTTCTTCAGATATGTGACCTAAACGTTTATTCCATAAGTAAATGGATTATTCATTCCCCTAACTTCATTTGGTTCCAACATTATGATGCAGAGTTAAGAGTGTTTCGGCAAATAGATTATCAAGATTTAGTTTGTATAAGTTATCACAAAGAGTATCAGTACCAATGAGATAATTATCTTTAAACAACCTAAAACTCCATTACCAAAATTAAAGAAATATCCAGTCTTATCTAATATAGACAAAGAAACTAAATTTCTCGAAAGAGAAGGAACATAATAAGTTTTAACTAAATCTAAGTGACGTTCAGTATCGAGAATCAGACGATAAGTCCCAACAGCTTCAACTGGAGGCTTCACTCTATTCCCCATGTAAACAAATCTTTTATTCTTGTTTATGGTTTGGATTGTAAAGAATTCGTGCATAGTATTAGAAACATGAAAAGCATAACCAGAGTCAATCCACCAAGTATTATAAGGAACTTCAGTTAAATTTGATTCAAGACATGTAAAAGCACAAGCCTTACCTTTCTTCTCAAACCATGCCTTACGCTTCAGGCAATCTTTCTGAAAGTGTCCAGATTTTTCACAGAAATGACACTTCCGATTCTTGTTTCCTTTCTTACATACTTAAGATGAGGACTCGTTAACATTAAGTTATTTCTGCTGTCCCTTACCATGCTTCTTTCCTTTCTTTTTAGCTCCTTGATGATTTACAAAGTTAATGGAGTGGGTTCCTCGATTCTTCAGCCTTGTTTCCTCTTGAATTAGCATACCATGCAATTCATACATGTTCCATTTATTTTTCATGATGTTGTAGTTCATTTGAAAAGGACCATACTCAGATGTATTGAGTTGATGATGAACTAACTACACAAGGAAATTCTGTTCTACTTCCATTCCCAATGACATAAGTCTTGCTACTATGTTTGTCATTTCAATTACATGCTCATGCATAGTACGTGAAACATCAAACTTAATGATGGTCAAAGTACCCATTAGTGTCCCAGCAAGAGACTTATCAGTAGTTTTGGAAGATTCTTCCACAAGTTTCAGAAGTTCTTTTACACTTTCAGTTTTGGGAAGAGTAGTCTTAATGTTGCCCGCAGTATTCATTCGCATGAACATTAGGCCTAATCTGTTAGACCGATCCCAGTGCTTATAACAGGACTTTTCTTCATCACTTCTAGCTTCAGTAATAGCAGTTGGCTTCTCAGAGTAAAGTGCAACATCAAAATCTTCAACCCAAGATGGAATTTGATCTGTTCACACCAATCTGAAAAGTTAAGTCCGTTAAATGTCGTAACAGAGGAAGAGTGTGAATGAAGGGCAAGTGCTACAAGTAAAACATGTTCATTTATTAATATTTTGAGTTACAAGTTTATACACATTATCAAATTCAGAAATAATCTACTTTTCTGAATGTATATTGATGTTCTCCTTTAGACGAAACATCAAAATACAACTTTCAACATGATGCTTAATAGTATATTTAACACCAATCGATACTATTTAATGCATCAATTAATAATATTTATTATCTTTGGCTAAATAAATAAAACTAGCGATACATCAAAATTATCTCTTAGATATTTATTGGTCATACGAACAAACAATCAACATTTGGGTGATCCACAAATGTTTTATAACCAAAATTTTAATTTACTCATAATTGTTAGATCAGTTATAAGCATCAAGATTAATGGGTAATTAATTTAAATTTATCTTTTATTTTGGAATTAATTTCATAAAAATTCGACTACTTTAATGATTAACGAATCTTACATATATAATTCCAACTTACATTAAGAAACAATAAATTTTATTATTGAATACTATATGATTCTAATAACAAATAATTATTTTCGTGATATGAACAATTAATTAGCAAACCCTTAATTCCATAAAAAAATGTTACTAACTATATACATGCATAAACAGTTGTCATGAATTACATTTATTGCCAGAGGAGAAAAAAAAAATTCACCAGTGGACAAAAGGGAGAAAAAGTCACTTTTAATGATGTTAAGGAATCATTTGGAGTTACATTAACATTCTCAAGTCTCAATAAATTAAACTCATAACTAAAACTTGCATTAAGAACGAGTCCATAAGAACGAGTCCATTATTAAAGATTAGTACTGAAACTTGCATTAAGAACGAGTCCATTATTAAAGTTTACATTCACTAATAGGCCGTCCATATCTTAATTAATTTGTTATTAAGAACGGTTTAATCACAATTTAAACATCTCGTACGAGTCTTCTAATAACGGTAATTATAAATCTCTATTTTATATAATTAGGATTCACAAAAATTTGAAGAAAACTTTTACTTTTATGTATGAAAAACCATTACTGATACCACATGTAAGGATTTAACAAATTATATAACTTAATCAATCTTATATATAATCCTATCAATTAGTGGAACGTTGAACTTAATGATTTTCACATACACATAATAACAGTAATTCAGTAAAAACACTTACCAGAATTCTCAATTACTGTTCTTGTTGGCAGAGATTAGCGGAAGCACACTTTACTTTATGTTTCTCTCACTTTACCTTACTTTCAGTTAAATTTTTTATGAAGCTTATTCTTCTTTTGGCAGAGAGAGGACCCCTTTTATAATACAGGGAGACAGTTATATTTTCACATTCCATCAACGTGATTTGTGGATATAATAATTATCCACTAACAGTCAATAATTATCTAATAGGAGTCAATAATTGTCCTACTAACTAACAGATTAATCAGTAGTTTAATACTACTAGGTAACTTTCCCATACAGATTTAGGATTTAACTTATTTAATTATTATTAAACAAACAAATAAATTAATTATGTCGACTGACAAAGAACATTCTCCACTTCAATATTAGAAGTAATAGCAATACAGTTAATCAAACATTTATCAGGATCTAGCACTTACAAGAATGAGCTGTGAAATTTTGTTTATAAGCACAACCCTAGTGGATGGTAATTGTTCAACCTCCGGAATTCCTTGGGAAGGAGCAGATGGATTGAGTGCACTTCCGAGTACCTCATTCATATTTGTTCCTGATTATAGAAAATGACGAGCAAATATGGCCAGTAGATCCACATACCTCTAAGGTGAGATGAAAAGATAAAAGAGTAAGAGAACAAACTGTTTAAAACATATTTTCGTCTTATTCTATTGAGATATCGCAACAACAAAGCTTCTGTAGCGTCAGGTCTCTGCTATAATAGCTAGACTTAGATAAATTAAAACTCTCAAGAAAATTCTATCACGACAACATTCTAAATGACAGCATAACTGTGGGCAACAAGATTTGTACCATAAAGAACTATAAGTTTTATTGGTATGATGATATGCAAATGAACCTTCTGCAATTTGTATCAACTTAACAGTTGAGTATCTTTAGACATTTCATCAGAGCTCGTGCTATGGCTAGCAATTGAGTCACATAAAATGCAAAATGTATAAATAACTGCTAATCAAATAGTTCATTTGTGTTAATTAAGAAGAAATGTAGAGATTCAAAGTATAATTTGTTCAGCTAGAATCTAGAGAACTGATGGCGTGCATATCAAATTAGATAATAAGTAAAATGAATTGGTGTCACGATTCTAAACAACAAAAAATTTTGCCTTAATATGTTTGGATAATATTACTATCACAACACAAAATGAAAGAGCTAGTCAGTTAATTTATTGTTTTGGTATAAAACATGTTGGTTTTTGAACTAAAACATCAACAACAAAAAGTCTCTAGAAAGAAAATATATTATTTAATTTCTTACCATGCACGTGGTAAGTTCAATGTTTATTTGTTGTCTAATATTTGCACTAGGTTGTTTATGTTGATATTGGGAAGGCATATTTTTGAAAAGTTCAGTCAGGTCTTCGACAGAAATAGAACTTCTAGTTTGACGAAGAAATATAGCCAAATGTTACATCTGAAGCAGCCCAGTAAGATGCAAATCACTGAGAATGACGATCAGTCTATCTTGAAGAGGTATCATTGTGCGGCAATGCCACGACCCAATTTTTTCAAGTCGTAATGGCGCCTACTTTAACCCACCAGTAAGATAGCCAAGCTATAGTCCGAAATGATAGGTAACGGGCTAAAAGGCAGAGACCAAATAAAAGATCACGTATAATGATAACAACAACTATAATAAGTGGAAACTAAAAGGAGCATATATATATTATATCAAAACGAGAGGATGAAAAAAGACCAGCTATACTAATAAATCCCTCCCAAGACCTGATAAGGTCAGTACTAGAGACACTACTAACAGGTACCCAGAGTACTTGACAAAATATCTAAAATGTACACAATAAACACAAGCAGTCTCGAGTGCCAAAGAATAACTAGAGTAGATAGAGAGGACCAACCTCAAATAACAGCAAGCTCACTCTGCTCTAGACTAGTATTGGAATGTAGGAATCATGTCAACTGATAGTACTCGGATCTGCATCAGGAAAAAGATACTGAAGTGTAGTATGAGTACCAAAGCAACGTGTACTCAGGAGGCATCATCGGCCGACTGAGCTGCCTACTGAGCTTAATAAATAAAATTAAAGTTATAACTACAATGCGAAGGTGTAATCTGAGTCATCAGTAAATAGGAATGGAAGGGTAAACAACTACAAGCTACGCAAACGCTGTAAAGGAGTAAATATAAGCGATACAGAAAATACTAAATAACGCAGTAATAACAGAAAATTCAAACATAACCTAACAAGGCCCCTATAAGACCGCTAGGCATATGGAAGAAGATAATTAACCCAACCGTACCCCCATAAGACGGTGGGACATATAAGTAAGAAAATAAACATAAATAATCTATAACTGCGCTGATCCCAATAAATTATGATAGTCATCCAAATGTGCACCAGGGTTGAACCGCCACTAATGGATAGTAATGAAAGGCCAGACACCGAACTCGAACCGATAGTAACGTATAATAATAATAGGACACGTGCTGGATTCAAACCTAACAAAGTTGGTAATAACGATAGGCCACATATATAGAATTCATAATCAGATGTTGAACTTAAACCGAACTCAGAAGAACTACAACCATAATCAGATACCGGGCTCAAAACTAAACTTGGAGGAACCACAACCATAATCAGATGCCGGAGTCAAACCGAAACTCATAGTAATAATAATAATCAAATGTCGGACTCGAACCGGAACTCATAGTAATAATAATAATCAAATATCGAACTCGAATGGAAACTCATAGTAACAATAATAATCAGATATCGGACTCAAAATGGAACTCATAGTAACCATTCCCAACGGTAATATTAAAATCTATACCATACCATAACAATGTCAATGTCTAAATAATCATCAACCATTCTTAATTAAAAAGGGATAAATTCAAGATTTTTCAATTTAGTTTTACGTCCTAAAGTAATAGATGTTATATGATATTAAAAGATAATATTCCAATATTTACTAAAATGGAGTCCTAATCTGGATAAATAAGATAGGTTATATATATCAACTAATACGCGACTATAAACACTTATCTGTGTACTAAACTAGTTATACATAGCATAATCCCCATCAATACGCGGTTGATAAAACTCTTCCATACAATCAGGGTAAGCCAGGTATGGCTAAAGTAACAACCCAAACAAAACAATCGAAGATCACATGATAAAGAAATACTAATCCATGCCTAGAGTCACATCAAAATCTACCATATCTAGTACAATGAGATAAACCTGAGTACTAAACTCACTAAACACGATCCATAAATTAATTCACTACTAAAGAATCACCTACCGAGATAGATATATGCAATGTCACAAATAAAAACTCCGAACATAAACCCAACCGCGGTGCAAAATAAGCAAAAACATATAAAAATATGAAACCGAGATCAAACAAAGTAGAAACTATCTAGTGGCATACAACAACCTTACCTGTAATCAAAGCATCTGAAGCCTCAGCCCCTGATCTACCTAGAAAAAAATATAAATGCCCTTGTCCACTACTGGATTGGGTACCTGCCCGATCGCCTGCCCTACCTCCTTGAAAACCATCCCTAGAACCTTGGGAACCATCTCTAATACCCAAAACACTACCCCTGCCAAACGGCGACACTGATGAATCATTACCTTTTCTTTTGGCTTTTGATGAATGAAAAGTGGCATGTAGAGAACAAAAGTAGAGAAAGAAAAGAACAATGCTTACATATGGAGTCAATATTTTGTAGTATATACTAATAGAGAAGAAGTGAAGCTGTACTACTTCTTCTATTTATCTTTACTTGTATAGTATATAAAAAATAAATGTCCAATAACACTTCTTCAATTTAAAAAATTTAATATCTAATTTATCAACTTATATCTATTTTGCTCTTGCTATTAAATATTAATCTTAACTGAACAATAATATAAGGATAAAAAGTACTTATAATTTTATTCAACTAGAATCTAGAGACTTGATGAATTGCATGTCATATTCGTTAAAAAGTAATATGAATTGCGATATTTTCTTTTATTCATGAATAGAAAGTATCCAAAAACATAAATTGAACCTGGGCAACTAGATGAACTACCATTAGATGACATGTCCGGGACGGTGCATTCCAGATGCAAACCTTCGCCATGTTGAACATCTAATTAATGTTAACTCTCCAATACAGAAAAAAAAATTATAAGAGCAAAGAGAAAAAATTAACTTAGCCCTACCTAAATGAAAGTTCGATAAGATAAGAAAAGATTGTGTAAGTTGATTCATTTATAACTATACTAAATATGATATGATAAATTCATAAAAAGGATAATGAATGACGAAATGACTATATCATCCTTTAAGAATTTTCTGCAATAAATTAAACATTGTTGCTCGATTGGAATCCCAATTGGACGAGTTATGCCTTCTTTCAAGTTCGGTACTCTCTTCGGCTTGACATCACATTGGATCAAAAGGTGAGAATGCACACATAAGCTGCTTGGGAAAATCACACTGTTTGGAATGAAACACAATGTATCATACAAAATTCTTTTTAACTAAATGCATTTACTATCCTACTGAAACAAGTAGTCCTTAGCATTAAGCATACAAAATGTTCTTCATCGAGTTAGAAATTTACGACTAGAATTAAATGTAAACAAACAAGTATACCTGATTGCTAATAAAAATCTTATATGGATTTACAAGTATACCTGATTGCTAATAAGCAGCTTTTATGTCTGGAAATCCGTAGTTTTTATTTTTATTAGAATCGTAACATCAAAGTGAGCCATTTCTATTCAACAGTTGAAGCTATCACGACCTGAGCCGAGACCCTGGCCGTGAAGAGCATCCCAAACCATGAATGCCCAAGCGTCCTTCACTTTTTGGACATCGTACAGATGTTCACATACTATAAAAGACAATGCGGAAATACATATCGATACTTCATGGTCAAATAAGATAAATCAAAGGAACCATTCAAAATGGAATTCCATAACTTCTAAACATCTAACAACAGTCTGCGAAATCTCCAATACATAGGAACCATTTTCTTGTCTAAAACTGGGACAAGGCCCCCTGTAGACCATGAACAGAACGAAGCAGCGAAATCTGAAAATGAGGCCTTCCAGAAAGGAGAAGGCTCACCAACTGCAACTTCTGACGCACTCAAGCCTATTGCTGGACTGGACCCGGGACTGTGCCTTAGATCCTGAGATAAAGGGAGTCAATACATATGTACTGGCACACAGTAATCCAAAAACAAAATACAACTTTTACTCAACATAGGTGGGAGATTTTATATAAATACTGTTACAAAATAATTTGAAAGCACATCGGCATGGTAGGATGAGTTTCCAAACACATTTCCTTCCTTTGTATCTCAATTTAATTTAGTATTATTGCTCTAGATGGTACACCCTACAAATTCATGTTTACACAGACCACCAAATCTCGGTTTTCCGCCAAGCTTAGAGTTCTAATGAGGGGACAACATGCAAGATCATAAAACAGAGTGTCAAATTCTCCAGTCAATTAAATATGTTGTGGTTGGGCACAAGATGACAAATTAGGGCTCCTAACCATGGTCCCGAATTGGTACAAGGTACACAAGATCACATAGAAGGGTATCAAAGTTCTGTGTCGGCAAATCACGATTTTCAGCATAGAGTCTCCTGACTCGTACTTTCTTCGGGTAACCATCTAACTCACACTAGTATAGTTTTAGTTTATTAAAAGAAAACATGCATCATATTCACAACCTACTTTTCTTTTTCTTTCAAGGGCAATTTCTCGATAGGGTATCGTCATACCCCCAACTTGCAAGTCATTTATAGCCCACCATTTTATAACCTTTCGCATACCAATCATTCAACACATATATATTGATTATCAAAACATTAAAACTTAAGAAAATCATCATTTGTTTAAAAATTAGCCTTCAACGTTGGTTTACCATAAGTCTATTATTCCGAAAGGGTTCTAAAACCATTCTCTCAATAGTGTACAATTCACTACCATATAAGTAAATAAATATCATCATGGATTTAAAGGATTCACAATTCATATTCAGAACCACCATTCAAGTTCAAAGAACACACACACACACACACACACACATATATATATATATACTTATACAATTTGAAACTTTGTAAAAATTGCATTGAAAAAACATGCCCATGAGATTAGGATAACCCACGTACCTTAAGTAGTTAAATTTGAAAATTGAAGCTCTAATATTGACTTTTTTTTTTGAATTCTTGAACTTAGAGTATGGACTCTTGATCTTTGGGAGGGAGGTTAGGGTTTTTGTTCTTGATAAATTTGAGTAAAAGTTGGCATATTATGCCCTAAAAACACTATAGTCATTAGTTAATACAATTAGGAATTGTAGAAAAAAGATGAGAGTGCCCTCGGACTTAAAAGTTGCAGAAAAAACCCTATTTTGAGGCTTACCAAGAAGCAGTATGGGTCCCATCGCTAAACCACCACTGAGCGGGCTAATCGCGGTGACCTACTGCCTTAGGACGACTCCGATTTGAATGTTTACCGCTGAAAGGTATTGGTTTTACCGCTATTGTACCGCCGACCGGTGTAATCGCAGCAGCCCACTGCCCCACAAGAAAAATTCTATTACTTTTTACTCGGTTATCGTATTTAAGAGAAATTTGTATAGTTGGAAAGAAAACTAGTAGACCATTCATTTGATATATAGTAGGCCCTCTAATTCGGTATATATAAGAAGTTATGGTCGATTGAAGTTGACCCATGTTTAGACGATTACTAAAACTCAATCGATAAGAAAGCTTTCAACTTGTCTTTGATTTAAGGGAACTCTATGATCTCAATTCATGCTCCACTCTATTCCCACACTACATAATTGATTAACACCCTAAATTTTCATAGGACTTATTGGATTTTGGAACCTTTACGTGTAGGAATGGTGATTTAGGTTCTAGCCCGAATTATGGGTTGTTACATTATCCTCCCTTGGGATGATTCATCCCCGAATGATTACTCGGGACACAACAAGCACGATTTCAAGAACTAAAAGGAATAAAAAAGAGTTGTACAGGATTTGTACCTTCTAAATCATCACCCATGGCTTCGAAAAGAGTAGGTTACCGATCATGCATATCATCTTCTGACTCCCAAGTATCCTTCTCGACTTTTTGATTCCTCCACATCACCTTAACTGAAGATATTTCATTACTCCTCATCTTCCAAACTTGTCTATAAAAAATGGCAACGGGTTCTTGTTCATATGACAAAGATTCTTTCACATTGATCTCCTCTACAGGAAATACTAGGGAATGAACTTCAATGCACTTCTTCAACGTGGACACATGGAAAACTGGATGAACAGAAGCCAAGCTTGCAGGCAAATCTAATTCATAGGCAACCCCACTAATCCTCTTCACAATCTGATACAGTCCTACACAACAAGGACAAAGATTTCCTTTTCTTTCGAATCACATAACTCCCTTCATAAGGGAGATTTTTAAAATACCCAATCACCAACCTCAAATTCTAACTCTCTTCTCCTAACATCGGCATAGGATTTCTGACGACTCTGAGCTGTCTTTAGTTGCTCTCTAATGATCTTCACCTTTTCCATTGATTGATAAATAAGATTAGGCCCGAAAAATCAATTTTCACCTACTTCATACTACTCGATTGGTGATCTATATCTCCTTCCATAAAGTGCTTCAAAAGGAGCCATCTGAATACTGACATGGTCACTATTATTGTAGGAGAACTCTATAACGGTAAGTGATCTACCTAACTACCTTTGAAGTCAATTACACAGGCCCTCAACATATCTTCAAAGGCCTAAATGGTGCACTCAGCTTGCCCATCAGTCTGAGGGTGGAAGATAGTACTCAAGATCACTTGGATACCTAAACACCTCTAAAATGATCTCCAAAACTGCAAAGAAAATTGCTTACCACGATCGAATATAATGGAAACGGTGCCCCATGCAAGAGACCTAATTCCTCAATATACAACTTGGCATAATCATCTCCCAAATAGTTTTTCCTCGTAGGAAGAAAATGAACTGACTTGGTCTTCCGGTCAGCAATTACCCAAATGGGTTCATATTGGTTTTGGGACCTCAAAAGCCCCGTGATGAAATCTATATTGATCATCTTCCATTTCCACATAGGAAAGGCTATCTCTTGGGAAGTACCACCTGGTCTCAAATATTCCACTTTGACTTGTTGACAAATCAAACACCTAGAAAGAAAATTAGCTACATCACGTTTCATATTATTCCACCAATAAATCAGCTTAAGATCATGATACATTTTTGTAGAGCCTGGGTGAACAACATACCTTGAAGTGTGAGCGTCGTTAAGAATTCTTTCTCACAAACCATCCATGTTCGGCACAAATAGCCTACCCATATACCTCAAAATCCCATCATCTCCAATTTCAAATGCCATCACCTTCTGTTGATCCACATCTTTCTTAATTTGCAACAAGATGGGGTATTCAGCCTTCTTTTCCTTCACTTCAGCACAGAGGGAAGATTTAGCTATCTCATGAGCAATTACTCCTCAATCTTCAGAATCCAGAAGTCGAATCCTTAGATTTGCAAGTTGGTAAATATCTTTCACTATATCTCTTCTTTCTTTCTTAGCATGAGAAATAATACCAATTGATAAGCTGCTGAGGGCATCGGCCACCACATTTGCCTCACCCAGATGATAGTGCTAGCGTATGTCATAATCCTTCAATAGTTCTAACCACTGCTTTTGCTTAAGATTCAGTTTTTCCTGCAAGAAAACCTTCTGTAAGCTATTGTGGTCGGTAAATATATCAACATGTACAACAAACAAATAATGACGCTATATCTTAAGCGCAAACACCACTGTTGCCAACTCCAAGTCATGGGTTGGGTAATTTCGCTTGTGCAGCTTCAACTTCCTAGATACATAAGCTACCACCTTACCAGGATACAAAATTACATATCTAAGTCACTCCTGGGATGCATCACAGTAAATAACAAAACCCTCTGTACCTTTAGGAAGAGTCAAAATAGGCACGATAGTCAACTTATCTTTCAGTTTTTCAAACCTACTTTCACATGAGTCAGACCATATGAATTTTACCTTTTTCTGTGTCAACTTGGTAAGTGGAGCATCAATGAAGGAAAAACATTCTATAAACCTTCTGTAATACCTTGCTGAACTCAAGAAGCTTCAGATATCGGTTGAAGTTATGAGTCTAGGCCATTTTCTCACTGCCTTAATCTTTTGGGGATCAAACTTAATTCCTTTACTAGGAACAATATGCCCCAAGAAAGCAATAGCACTAAGCCAGAATTCACACTTGGAAAATTTTTCATACAATTTATGATCTTTCAGGGTCTGAAGGATAATTCGGAGGTGACTGGCATGATCTTCCTTATTCTTGGAGTAAAATAAGATGTAGTTGATGAAACTATGACAAACAGGTCTAGAAACTGAGGGAACACCATATTCATTAGGTCCATGAAAGATGCAGCCGCATTAGTCAATCCAAAGGACATGACTAAGAATTCATAATTGCCATATCTGGTTCAAAAAGCTATATTGGGAATGTCATCCTCCCTAACCTTTAACTAATGATACCCCAAATGAAGGTCTATTTTAAAGAAACATTTTTCACCTAGAAACTTATCAAACAAATCATCAATTCAGTGAAGAGGATATTTATTTTTAACATTGACCTTATTTAGCTGACGGTAGTCTATACACGTACGGAGAGAACTGTCTTTCTTACTAACAAAGAGTACAAGTGCACCCTAGGGAGAAACACGAGGACGAATAAAGCCCTTATCAGTAAGATCTATTAGATATTCTTTCAAATCTTTCAATTTTACAGGAACCATTCTATATGGTAGAATAGAGATAGGTTGTGAGTCCGACAACAAGTCAATGCCAAAATCTATCTCCCTATCAGGTAGTATCCCTGGGAAATCATTAGGAAAGACTTCCAAAATTAATTAACTATAGAGAAAGACTGGAGGGGAGGACTTTCAACACTGGAATCCTTGACCCAAATAAGATGATACAAATAACCCTTTGATATAAGCCTACAGGCTCTAAGATAAGATATGAATTCCCTTTGGGTGCTAAATAATACCCCTCCTACTCTATCACTGGCTCATTCGAAAATGAGAAAGTAACTTTTTGGGTTCTACAGTCTAATGTGGAATAACACGAATGGAGCCAATCTATCCCAAATATAGCATCAAAGTCAACCATATCAAGCTCTATAAGGTTTGCCATAGTATCACAATCACAAAAGGACACAACATAATTTCTATACACCCTTCTAGCCACAATAGAGTCACTAATAGGAGTAGATACATGAAAGGGTTAAAGAATATTTTTAGACTCAAAAGAAAAATTGACTGCCACATACGGGGTCACATAAAAAAAGGTAGACCCTGGATCCCGTAACACATACATATTATGGGAGAAAATTTATAATGTACCCGTCACAATATTTGGAGAAGCCTCTGCATCCTGGCAGTTAGATAAAGCATATAATCAGTTGCGACCACCACCAGTAGCTGAAGCAGCACCCTAAGGAGAGGGGCTGTTGACGCAGCTTGGGACTTAGCTCCTCCTATATTTTCTTCGGCCAAAGGACAATCTCTTTGAATATGGCCCACTAGGCTGCAAGAGTACCAATTTCATTTCTCGAAATAATATTTCTCTGGATGTCTTTTCCCATAAGTACCATAATGAGGAAATGATTTAGCAGGCTGAGTTACGCTCTCCTAGGACTGGGTGCCCTGAGCTCTAGGCCTGTCTCCTGGAACCGCTGTTCAACTGAAGTCTTAAGCGCACGTGCACTTGCTGAAGGATAAGCATTGCTCCAAAACTTTTTTTTAGACCACCTGCTTCCTAATTTCCACCCTGTTGTTGACTGTTATTCTGATCTGTAGATCTGGCCCTCTTAGCATGCCTGTCTTTCTTCTTTGCTTCTGCCACCCTTTTCTTCTGTTCTTCAACTTATTGGATATAAATGAACAACCTAGAGAAATCCTTGTCTCTATTCATCAGTACTTTTTTACACTCCAACGTCAGATCATTCGAGAGACCGGATGCAAACTTCCTCATGCGGGCCCTCATGTTACCCATCAATTCTAAAGAATAATGGGACAACTAGTTGAATTTCAGGGTTTATCCTTAACACTCACCTTCCCTTGCTTTAGGTTCATAAACTATTCATCCTTGGATTCCCTTAATTCTAAGGGAAAGATTCGGTCTAGAAAAGCCTCCACAAAATCACCCTACACCGGAGGCTCAGCATCACTACCTTTCAAATCCTCCCACTTATTATACCATTAATTTGCCACATCCTTCAGCTAATAGATTGCTAACTCCACACCTTAAACCTCATTCATGTGTATAACTCTTAAAATCTTCTCCAACTCATCAATGAACCCTTGGGGGTCTTACTTAACCTTCATTCCAGTGAAGATATGTGAGTTCAGTCTCATGAATTAACCAACTCGAGCAATCTCGAATGAACCCAACACATAACCCACATCTTTAGATCGATGGATTTGGGAGGCTACCAGCTGTGCAATTATATGAATGGACTGTCGAAACTTTGCATTTGAAACCTCCCTCTGAGGATGCTAGGGATGGTTAACATTGGTCCATAGAGCCCGAGGTGGACTGGTCAGACTGGAGAAACTCCTAGAGTAGGAAAACACTCTAGTGTGCGAGCTTTGTTACAGGTCTGCATCCCATGGGTAGAGTGGACCTACTCAGCTTAGGTATTCTATTCGTTGGATTAACGACGAGGCATGTTAGATTTCAGAAATACAAGAAATCACTGATTAAAGGACATACAAACTCAATAGCACAAACTGAAGCATGAAACAAGAGAGATATATCTAAATGGAATGCAGCATCCCATTTATAAGTGTAGCGCGCCGTACACCCATAAACAGGACTCTATCCAACATAATTTCATAGACACCCTAGGACCATGTACTGTGCGCTGATGTAATGTTTTTCACGACCCAAGCCGATACTATGACCATGATGAGTATCCTAAACCATGAATGCTCGAGCTCTCTTCACGTTCTAGACATCATACACATGTTCACATACTATAAAATACAATGCAGAAATACATATATATACAAAATCACGATCAAATAACATAATTTAAAGTAACAATTGAAAATAGAATTTCATAACTTTTAACTACATCTAACAAAAGTCTGTGAAATCTCTAATATATAGGAACCAATGTCTTGTATATAACTAGGACAAGGCCCCCAGTAGACCATGAACAGAAGAAAACAACAAAATCTAAAAATAAGGCCTTTCGGAATCGAGAAGGCTCACCGACTGCAACTTCTAACAAACTCAAGCCTACTATTGGATGCGACTATGGGACTGCGTCTCAGATCCAGAGATAAAGGGGGTCAATACATATTAGTGGTACGTAGAGTAATCCAAAACAAAATACAACTTTTACACAACATAGGTGAGAGCTTTTATATAAATAGTGTTACAAAATAATTTGAAAGCACATGGGCATTGTAGGATGAGTTTCCAAACACATTTCCTTCCTTTGTATCTCTATTTACTTTAGCATTATTGTGCTAGATGTTACACCATAAAATTAATGTTTACATAGACCATCAAATCTCGGTTTACCGCTAAGCTTGGAGTTCTAGTGAGGGGAGAACACACATGATCACAAAAAAGGGTGTCAAATTCCCCATTCAATTCAATATGTCGTGGTTGGGCACAGGATCACAAAGCAAGGCTCATAACCATGGTCCTAAATTGGGATGACATAATACAAGGTACGCAAGATCATATAGTAGGGTACAAAAGTTTCGTGTCGGTAAATCACGATTTCCAGCATAGATACTCGTGCTTTCTTTGGATAACCATCCAACTCACATTAGTCTAGTTTTATCTCATTAAAAGAAAACATGCATTATGTTCACAAACTTCTTTTCTTTTGCTTTCAAGGGAAATTTATCGATGGGGTATCATCATGCCCCCAACTTGCAAGTCATTTATAGCCCACCATTTCACAGCCTTTTGCATTCCAATTATTCAAAACATACATATTGATTATCAAAACATTAAAACATAAGAAAATCATCATTTGTTTAAAAATTTGCCTTCAACATTGGTTTAGAATAAGTTTATTATTCCAAAAGGGTTCTTAAGCCATGCTCTTAATAGTATATAATTCAATTCCATATAAGTACATAAATATCATCATGGATTTTAAGGATTCACAATTCATATTCAAAACCATCCTTCAAGTTCAAAGCGCGCGCGCGCGCACACACACACACATATATATGAAATGATAAATCAAGGTTATGAAAAGAGATCCCATGACCATTTGATACCTTCATCAAACTATGATCACAATACATGCTTTTAAAATAAATTCCCAAAAATCACCACATTTATATATATTTGATGGAATGGCACCTCTCTTAGATGTCAATTCCTTTACAGAAGCAGTTTATGCATTAATAGCATTAATCACCACATCATGTTTTGCCTTGTATTCTTGACATTTACATTTAGAATTTTCGCTGGGAGAGGCAAAATATGTATAACTAGTATAATCATACTCATAATAGTTTGTTTTAAATACTGTAAGAGGAGCATCATTAGCACCAGCAGTAGTAGTACTACCACGAACAACAGCTCCATCACCGCTAAGACCATCAACAACAACAAGCCCACCCTCTAAAACTATTTTTTATGTAATGGTTGTTGCTCCAAATAATTCCATTTTTATTCTATCGATGACCTTAGGGTCCGAAAAAGTTTGCACAAACCATAAAGTAAGAAAAAATGGCATCTTTAACTCTCGATTGGACGAAACTAGCGACGGATACACAATCTAACATAAATCATTACATATATTAGAATGATGATTTGATCATTCAAAAAAATCATTGATTAAAATAAAAACTTAATTATAATTATACTTACTGCATTATTAGGGGGGTTGAAGAGATCAAGAGTTTTTGTATTTTTATCAGTTTTGACCGACAACCATCTCAAAATTCTTAGACGAGAAACTTCTTCCTGGTACTTCACTTGTTGTCTCAAATGAGAAATGGCTTCAAACGCCCAAGCCTATAAAATAACGCCAATTAATCAAAACCATTAGTGAGAAAAAAATAAATGATATCATAATAAAAGAAAGAAACAAAATATTTACCACGAAAGCCCATGAAAAGTCATATAAGATGACTGTCTTTGGTGCTAACGGAGTCAATAAATATTGGACAGTCATTTTGAAGCTTTCATAACCCCTAGGATAGATTTTAAACACCACAAGATCCTCGAAAAGCCTTATTAAACCAACGTTTATGTTGTTGTTAACGTCTCTCCCCCAAAGAATATTATGTACAAACCAAACCAAGCATAGTGACTGTTTATGCTTCTTTGAAAGTTCTTTACCTTTCAACGCTTTTATAAAATTTTTATTTTTGAATCTTAGACCAACAATAGACACTAATTCATCATGATCACACGACTTGCCTTTGCCTTTTTTTAGGTGTACGAGGTGTTTTTTTTGGGTTAGAATAGGTATAACTTGAGAAGGAGGATAACATTTTAGTCCAGTAACTATGACAAACTTCTTCCAACCAAAACATATAGGTATGCCACATTAATTTAACCACACCTCATCTATCTTATCTTTTTTTCATACATAAACCTACGCTTGAGAAGTTCATATACCATTTTCATTTGGAAACGAGTATTGTTCTCCTCTGATAAATCAAGATATTTCTCAAAATAGTTGTCTCTGAAATAAGCATCTAATTTTTATTCTCAAAGAATTTTTCTGAAGGCGTCAAAAGATTTTTTCATGGATGACTTAAGCACGAAATTACCCATTAAATCTGTGGTACCATCGCACTGCATTTTCACAAGATAACGATCAATGCTGAAGGTTTTGACCAACTCTTCAACGGAAAGGCTATTAGCATCTGGATCATCTCTTTTGAAATATTTCTCCTCCCTATGTTCATCATTTTCTTCTCCTAATTGAAATAACGCTTGTAAAGAAAGCTCATAGAGTGGTGGATATAGCCTAGTTGCTTTACTTGTTCCTTTACTTGGACTTGATTTGACTTCTGTAGTTTTGGGAGCCATATTATCTAAATTTAACAAAAACATAATAAAATATATTATAGTTGATTAGTGCATCGTTAAAAAAAATAACAGTAAATCTAACAAGCAAAACAGTAAAACAACAGTTCCAACAGATCACTTATATATTGCACCGGGTAGTATATCTGTTGTAGCATATAACAATTCTGTTGCAGCAAACGAGCAGTCTGTTGCAACTATAAAAAACATATCACTCATCTTTTATGACAGATGAATGGTCTGTTCAACAAATCACACATTCTTGCAACATAAGTGATCTGTTGCAACAGTTAAATAACCTATTACAACAGATGAGTAATCTGGTGCAACTATACAAAACATATCATGTATCTATTGAGAAAAATGACTGGTCTATACAGAGCATTACATATTTGTTGCAACATATAAGTGATCTGTTGGAATAGTTAAATAACCTATAGCAATGACTGAGTAATATGTTGCTATAATACAAAACATATCACTCATCTATTGAGAAAGATGAATGGTCTATGCAACAAATCACATATCTGTTGCAACATATGAGTGATCTATCGGAATAGTTAATAACCTGCAATAATGGCTGAGTAATTTTTTGTGACATTACAAAATATATCACTCATTCATTCAGAAAGATTAATGGTTTGTGCGATAGGTCACACATTTGTTGCAACACATGAGTGATCTGTTGGAACAGTTATCAACAGTCAATATTATTTAGATTTCTTCCAATATTAGGTCGTCTATCGCGGAAGATGAATGATCAGTTGGAAAAATTATGTCTTGGATATGTCCTGTTAGAAGAGTTGATAAAATTTGATCCAACAGAAAGTTCTTCGGTTACATCAGATCATTATTTCGATGGTTCTTTCATTGGATCAGATGGTTAATTAGTTGTGTCAGATTTTTTATCCGATGCTTAATTTGTTGCAACGTGTTGTTAATTTGTTGCATCAGATATTTAAACTGTTGCATCATATGATAAATCTGTTGTATCAGATGATTAATCTGTTGCATCATCTGACAAATATGTTGCATCAGATGGTTAATATATTGCACCAGATGAATAATCTGTTGGATAAAATAAAAAATAGTAACACAATTTTGTTCAATAGATAAACAACAATTTCTCTATTTTTACCAAGAGCAAGAACAAATCAAATCAACCCAAATTGCTGTTTTATTTTTATAAACACAAACAACAAAAATCAAACTTCAATAAAAAACGCAACAAACAACAAAAAATTATAATTCACTTCGAAAAGAGAAGATAAGAAATACCCGAAATTAGGGTTTTGTTCAGACCATATTTTAAATTAAAGCAACAAATATTAAAATTGTTAACCAATACTGTAAGAGAAGTTGGCTCAAGTTCCTCTTTTTCTTCAAAACTAAAAAGGCCATAAATTTTTACCTGTGAAAGAAGAAAAGAAACGGTGATGAATTCGAAGCAGTTGTAGCCGGAGAGCAAGGCTGTCACGTCGATCGAAGGTTGAAGAATTCAAAGTTGTTGTGGCCAGAGAGCAAGGTTGTCACATCGATTGAAGGTTGAAGTCAAAAGGGAATTCGAAGCCCAACTATTTGTCGTTGAATGTTGAAGTCACCAAGGATTGAAATGTGAAATTTGCAGAACTGTTGGTTGGGAGAGAGTTGCGAGAAGCTGTAGAGAGGGAGGAGAGAGACTGGTTGATTTGGATTGAAGATGAGTGTGGATTGGGTTGATTTGTATTTTTGAAAAGATTAAAAAGTTTTGAAAATATTAATCAAGTCCACAATTAATTTAATCAAGTTTTTTAATGATGTTTGACCCTTTAAGTTGGTTAATGTCACCAACCCTTCATTTAAGACTTAAAAGACACCTTTCCTTCAATTTTCTCATGTATCTATGTATCTAATAGTTCTATTTCTTTTGTTCTATCGAATTTGATCTCATATTTTTAATTTCTTGAAGTCTTGATTTTTAACACTAATCTTTTTTTTCTGAGTTGGAAACAAGATTGCCATTTAGCTTATGTAATCAACCCCCCACCTCAACCCGCACTCCCCTTAAAAAAAATCATATATGGGAATGCCGTTGATTATTTGGATGATAAAAAATTGTGTGTCTAAATAACATTAACTTTAGACATGTTTTATTTGTTGAGTACTTTAGATAATGTTTTAATTGATATGAAAGGAATTATGCATCTTATAAAATCATAAATGGTATGAATATGTCTTTTTTTGTGATATAATTGAATCTTTATTCGGAACTAGATATTGCATAAAAAGAGTGTAGTTGAATTTAGAAGTTCACTAAAAATGTGCAAATATTAAATATGGTAACCAATGATTGGAGACTGAAATCATTATTGTAAAATATAAAACTCATAATGTCAGAAATCATGACTCCATTTTTTGTGAGTTTTTCTTGCTCTTTTCGGTAATAACAATTATTAAGATTGATTTTTCTTAACATGAGAAAAATCAATATTGTGTATACTTATTTTTGTGTGAGCAAGCAAGATATTAACATTGAAAGTTGACAATAGATTCTTAACTAGCTCCAAAGTAATAAAGTTTTTTCTATTTTATATGCACATATAATCACAAGATTTAAAATGAACTTAACGGGATCTCAAATAAATTGTATCTTTCCGTTTATACGGCTTCACCCAGTATCTAAATCTCGAATAAAATGGAGCAAATTTGATGCAGATTTCAGAAGATTCATTTAAATATTATCATAACGATCATACTTGACTACCTAGTATTATAAGTCTGGTTGCCCATAGTTATGCTGTCGTTTCAAAATGTTAATAGAATTTTCTTGATATTTGTAATTTTCTTAAGTTTAGTTGTTGCAAGAAATCCTAAACGCTAAATAAATGTTGTTGTCGCAATATCTCACTAGAATAAGATGAGAATATGATGTAAATGGTCAGTTCTTTTCCTATGTCATTAGAGGTATGTGGATCTGTTAGTTCATATATGCTCTTCATTTTGTATAATTTGGAACAGAAAACAACGTGAATGAGGTACACGGAATTGCATTCTATCTATCCACTCCTTCACAAAGAATTTCACAAGTTGATACTGCTGTCATCCACTAGGAATATGCTTATAAATCAAACATCAAATTTCTTTTTTGTAAGTGCTAGCTCCAGATGTCTTTTTGATTAGCTTCATTCCAATTCCTTTAAATACTGAAATGAAGATTCGTCTTATTGTCGAGATATCTCAATAAGATAAGACAAAAATTTGTTTTAAACAGTTAGTTCTATTCCTCTTTTATCTTTTCCTCTCAACTTAGAGGTATGTGGATATATTGGTCATATTTGCTCGCCATTTTCTATAATCAGGAGCAAATATGAATGTGGCACTCTGAAGTGCACTCAATCCATTTGCTCCTTCCCAAGGAATTCCAGAGGTTGAACAATTACCATCCTCTAGGGTTGTGCTTATAAACAAAACTTCACAGCTCATTCTTGTAAGTGGTAGATCCTGATAACTGTTTGATTAACTACATTCCTATTCCTTTTAATATTGAAGTGGAGAATGTTCTTTGTCAGTAACAAGTGTAGAGAGATTCTGTGACGAGCCTACGACCACCAATTTAGTTGGCTTGGATTATGTGGTATATCATTTGTGAAGAAAAAGAAGGGTACGCTTTATACTTTTCTACGGTTCTATATTCTTTTTTCTGCCTTCTATTTGCCCCTAGGAAAGACTTGTAATAATGTATTGTAACATCAACCGTGCATTTTGACTGGTTGGATTTCTGATGGAATAGGAATTTGAAGGGGATTTGCGCCAAAATCGAACAACGCACAATAACCCTGTCGAGTAATGACAATAGGGCGTGGTGGGGTTTAGACTGTGTGCCGGGGACTAAACTATTCCGCCAACCCCTAATTTATGTAAAGAAATAATTTCACCAATGCTTATTACATCCAACTCAACTAAAATGTCGAAATAAAAGGGCAATAACGCATAATTTTGTTTTTGAGACTCTTATTTATCAAACAGAAGTAGTACCTCCCGATGATACAGATTATCCTCTAAAAGTTGAGATCTCTCTCTCTCTGTAATTTAATCCTTTAACATTTAATTTTTGTGTGGTAAACCAATGACTGCAACCCCGTAAACTATACAATTTCCCCTGGACCACCTTTTTATGCAGGGCAATGCCACTGTCGTTTAGGATCATTTAGGATCATTGATCTGCATAAAAGTCATCTTGTCGAGACATTCAAAAAAAATTTTGAACCAACAACTTTTCTTGCGCCTCTCATAACTCATTTCTTTAGACTCTCATCAAAGTTGTCATCATAAAGAAATTCATCTTCATCATTGTCATCATTAGGAAAATCCAATTCATTATCAATTCCATTGTATTCACATGCCTTAACATCATCATTAAAATTGGTGAATTAGATGATCCAACTATGTTACACAATTCCAATTTCTTAACAATTGGAAGACCGCCAGTACTATTTTTATTTACCAAATATTCTAAACCAGGATTCTGAGGAATCTATTGCATCTTCCAAGTGTTTCTGATTTGACCATTGTTCTCGGACTACCTACCAGACAAAACCCATCCATCATTTTGGAAGGAATTAAAGCCCATATATCCAACACCTACATTTTTCTCATCAACCCCAAATTTTCTGAGGTTAGATTTCTGATTTGTTGATTTATTACAAGGTTTTACAACCCTTTCATTGCTACTGGAATGCAGATTTTAACACACTATAAAAATGTTAGACATATCAACAGGATAAGAAAGAGTAAGAGTGGACTTGCCAGTCTCACTACATTGGTTTTTATAACTCTTTCGGTGTTATGTAGATGATAGCCCAAATAAATGAGTTATGAGGGGCGCGAAAAAAGTTGTTGGTTCAAATATTTTTTTTGGAATGTCTCGACAAGAAGAATTTTATGCAGATTAATGATCCTAAACGACAGTGGCATTGCCCTGCATGCAAAGGTGGTCCAGCGGCAATTACATAATTTATGGGGTTTCAGTCATTGATGTACCATACAAAAATAAAATGTTCAAGTTTTAAGTTACATAGAGAGCTCGCTCAACATTTAGAGGAGGACTATGTAGGGTTTCTTCTGTTCAATGAGTAAGTCATTCAAAAAGAAAAAAAAAGTTAGTCAACTTTTATTTTAGTATTTTAACATTTTTTTGACTTAGATGTGGGTAGTTGTTAATTGGCTCTTAAGTTACTCATTTTATTTTGAAAGCGCTACTGAGTTATTGCCCTTTTTATTTCTGCATTTTAGTTGAGTTGGAATGTAATAAGATTTGCTGTAATTTTTAGACTCTTGTGTATTCTAACCACTTTGCCCTTCATCATTATTACTTTACATGATTTATGTGTTGAGGGAATAGTTTAGACCCCACCCGCTTAGCCTAAACCCCATCACTCCCTATAGTCATCCCTAGACAAGGTTATAGTGCGGTGCTGGATTACTAAAAAGTCTGATCAATCTTCAGATGACATGCCTGAATTCAACCAAGATACGCCTTCTCAATATCAAAATGAGCAAGTTAGTGAAAATATTATACTACAGAATAGTAAAACTTACAGACGTACATGGTGAGAAATTAAATAACATATTTCTTTATGAGACTTTTACTTTTTGAGATTTTTCCTTGTTGAGGTTTTAGTTACAATGCCAACTTATTGTTCCATCGAAAATAATGCATTGACTACATCTTTCATTTTGTCAAAAGAAAATTGAAATCCTTTGTTGATAGGGAAGTAAATTCATTTTTGTATAGGAGCAGAAAACAATATAAACATATTTAGTCCTAGTCGAGATGACTTTATTCACGATAGTGATATCCATGTTGAAGATACTGCTACAACTGGAGCAGCTACCGAGAATGTCATTGATAATATGGAGACGTCAACTGTAGAATATAGAAGTGATCATGAATGGTCAATCGAAGTAAGTTATCTGTTTCACACCTTGAATCTGAAATCTGGTCGTCCTGCAACACGGATAGACCTTGAATGCTACAGTGATTGACTACCATTCTATTTTTTCTTTCTTGAGTACATTTGTATGTAATATTTTTCGTGTTACTTCCACAAAGAATATGACTATTTTCTGAGATTATGGTATAGTCATATTAGTAATTTTGTAGCAGTAATAAACCTACTAATCACACAAAATTGACATAAATATTTATGCAGAAGTTAGAGTTTCTTTTTTGTGAATTCTGATTATGGTACGTCTTGATAACTATTTCCTGATAAAAGGTTTTTTCTTTCTCTTTTTGGACACAGATGGAGTGATGCTTCTGCTGAGGAAGCTTATATTTTTTTCATCTGGCTTGTGAAATTTTTAGTTACCATCCTCTATAAGATTTAGTTGTTCATCTATTCGTTTGGTATGATTTTGAAACCTTACAGTTGTTTGATTTTATTCAAAATATCTATTGCTTAAGAAAGATATTTTTATTTTTAATGTTAGTATTTGACACGGAGGAAATTTATTTTTTGCCGCACCACCACTTGACAATCACGCCACACTCCACAACTTCAGCCACAAACTTACAACACAGTCTAAGTAAAATAGACTAAGTTTAAAGCAACATAAAGCATTCAACAATGTATAGTAAACAAGTTTCCAATCTTTATTATTCTCTCAGAATTACAGAGTAACAATGCCAAATAAATTTTCTAAGCCATACAACACTCACTGACTAAAATAGATTCCAGCAACAATAATATAAAGGCCGCACAAAGACTATTACAAGCATTTACAACCGTCATACTTGGCAGCATATCATTGGACATGGCCTACATGCCTATCACATGACTCAAAAAACTCATCTTATCCATTCTAATTACATATATGAAAATCCAACATGTAAAAACATTTAAATTTTGAAATACAAACTGCCCCATGTGGCAACATCATTGGCATCCTTGTCCCTTGGAAAAATTGATCATGTTCCATGCTTAGAATTTTTTAAATAGCCCCCTTAGAATATTTTACCTTCATCTTTTCATTTCTTCCAGCCAGCGTATTGCGTTTCCAGCACCACGCCTTTCCTATGTCATGTCACTACCTGTGCCTACATCATGCTGCTGCCTTGGTTGTGTCACTGCATATTCCATGCCACAGCCTAGACAATGCCAACTTCTTCTCCATGCCATCACCTATGCCAGTGTAACACCCCGTACCTTTGGGCTAGAATGTAGATCGTCATTCCTGTGTGTATAGACCCAAACTAGATAATTCCTTGTTAATATATGTATGGTTATCGATCCTATAGTGCGGGAATACCTTAGAATATGAATTGATGTCACAAAAATCCCCTAACTCTAAGACGAGTTGAAAATATTTCTAGCGATTAAGTTTCAGTGGACTTGGGTTAAATTCCATCGACTATAACTTCTTGTATATATTGAATTAGAGGGTCTACTATATATCAAATGAAAGGTCTTCGAAGTATCTTTCCAACGATACCAATTTCACAAAAATTTGATACGCGAGCGAAAAGTTACAACCATTTTCATGAGCGAGGCAGTTGCTGCGCGCGATTAGCGTGCGACACACACTTCATCGCACGCACCTAATTTTCAGATTCTGTTTTTGCATTTTTAAGGGCAATTTGGACCTTTACCTCACCCAAGGTCTGTTCATAACTTAAGATTCCTACCCCAAAAGCAGAATACACTCCATAATTTAATTTTTTCTCTCAAATTAAAACCCTAAATCCTTTCCATTATGATCAAGAATCAAGATTTTAAGTTCAAGATTCCAAGAAAAGGGTCAAGATTCGGGTTCCATCTATCAAGATCTAGGTTCCATCTTTCAACTCTTGTAGTCCAAGGTACGTGGAGTTTATCCTAAAAACTACATGGGCTTGTAAACATTAGAACTTGATTTAATGATTATTAAGCATAAATTTTAAAGGGGTTTTGAAATCTATATTTAAATTATGTATTCCGAATGTTTCAATGTTAGTATTGCTTTGGCGTTGTGGTCTTTTACCCTAAATTGATTTACATGTATATGTATATGTGTGAAAAATTTAGATTCATGATTATTTGAGAGCTCAAATTATGAATTCCCCCATGTGTATTGAATTAAAGTTTATGGCTTTGTCGAAAAAGAGTTGAAATGCATGTTTTACGATGTGAAAGTAGTTTTATCAATGTCATAGTATTTGAACATGATTTAGAGATAATGAGAGAGTGTTTCTTGAGATATCTATGTTTCCTTGATTTGAGAATAGAGACATAATTTGTTATAAATGGGTCAGAGAATGTGATTTGCACGTTAATTGTATGACGATACCATGTAAATATATGCCATAACAGAACTAGAGTCTTCAGAGTTTGATTTTCAAAGATTGATTGTTGTAAAGAATTAAAAATGGGCTTCAAGAGGGTTAGGTGGTTACTCGGAGAAAGGACGAGTCAATTGACTTATAGCCTAAAAACGTGTTTTGTCGATACGGGTATTTTACTTTTGTACGCTGGCGACGGTCATGTGGTGTAGTAGAGATTCAGAGACTCCGACCCCTGCGGCAAACTTGGGTTGGGGGCTTCACTGCCAAGTTAATGACAGATTCCATATAGCCCATGAAATTACAGAATTGTATGGTATACCACCTAGCATAGAAGTAAAACAAAGAGTATGTCAGAGATTTCAGATGGTTTGATAGAGTCTTTTAACCATGCCCATGTGACTTTTACTATGTGACATATTTATGAACCATTTTATAAACTGCTCTAATATATGTTGAATATCAAATATTATTTTGGGTTTGCTCTGCGTACCAGTACAACTGTATTGACCCACTACCTTTCAGGGTATGAGGTTTAATCTAGCGGTCCAGCTAAGTAGTAGATCTTTCCAGACAAAAGTGCAGAGTTTAGTTGTTGAGTCTTCTATATTTCAGAATGCTTATTTAAATTTCAGACATTTATATATGGTTTTTGCCTACTGGGGCCTTGTCCCAGTTTTCAGACATCTTTGTTTAATATGTAGTAGAGGTTTCGTAGACGGAGTCAAATATTATTTTAGATGTTGTTAAATTGCAGTCTTTAATATTTTGTTGATTTCAGAGCATGAACAAGATCCCATACTCAGTTATATTTTCGCGTTTCTTTTTTGTATATGAATAGTGTATGTGATTACAAGTTAGATAGGTGTCTAGATCTTCATTGTTTGGATTGCTCATCACGGTCAGGGCCTCGGTTCGGGTTGTGACAAACTTGGTATCAAAGCATGATTCATGGTCCCAAGGTGTTTGTAAAATTGCATCTGGTAGAGTCTTGTTTATAGGTATGTAGAGCACCATACTTATAAGTAAGGGCTACAAGGCATTTAGTTATGTCTCTCTTTCTTCATGTTCTAGTTCATTCTATGAAGTAAGAATGTTCCTCTTTCATACCCTAATTCATGCTATGGTGTTGCCCATATGAAAGAAAATTTATCCTAATTCTTTCCTTACTCTGGTGTTCCTAGATAATGCTCTTAGATTTACTAGCAGAAATTTCAGAAGTCATACAATGGGCTTGAGAGGAGCTCCCTAGTGTGTTGTAAGTCCTTCTAGTTTAAAGTTGTGTCCTCGTTATTATGAGGTGTTCAATTAAGACAAGAGTAAGATGTGTATTCTTAGGTCATTGAATTTTGTGTGTCAAATTTCCATCTCTTGTAATCTTGTTATCATTGTGTTGTTGAAACTAAAAGTATAGTGAAGCCGTGTGGGGCTATTTCGATTTAATAGCATAGTTGCTTTTTTATTTATTTTATTTGCTGGTTCAAAACACAAAAATCAAGTCTAGTGAATCCGTGTGAGGCCTATTTCGATTCACTAGCAACTTGTTATTCATCTTGTTATTCTTGTGTTGGTTGGAACTGGGGGTTTAGAGGTTTAGTGACAAGAAAAGTGGCAAGGAAGATTTATTGAACATATGTAGCCTAATCTTTTTTTTTTTTTTGCATATGATGGAGTTAGTAATAAAGTGATATATCCTTATGTGTTCGGTTAGTAGAAGGTGGAGAAGGATTTATTAGTTAAGGTGAATTGTTGTTTGCTTGAAGTATGAAAAGAGTTGTTGATGGTGTTTGTTGTTCTAGAAAAGAATAGGTTATTGGTGAAAGTACTTAGTGGATGAGTGTTGTTAATTTAGGGTTCCTTGAGGTTGCAAGAGGGACTTTAGTTAAAACTTACAGAGCTATGAAAGAAGTTTAAGTTTATAGATAGGTAATTACTAATGATGTGTAGAGGAAGGATGAGTTAATGGATTGTAAATAAGATAGGCCATATGATTATGGTCGGATATTACTTTTATGAGATTTTGGTGGGCTAGTGTTTCTTGATGTCTTATTTAATAACTTCTGAGTGAGAATTGTATGTAAGGTGGGTTATTATTAAGATTAAGGTTGACTATGTCTATTATATGACTTTAGCCCTTAACCTTCTTTCATTTAGTGGTTGTAAACTACTACTTCATGTGAGAAGGTATGAAGTGGATTTTGAGCTATAATAGTGATGTCATGGAAGGAATTGTGATTGTAGGTAGTAGTTAAATGAAATGAGTATTTTGAGTTATTTTCCTAATTTGATAGACTGGTATATTATGTTGCATGCATTGCTTTAGTAGTGATAGATGATTGATGCTAGATTATATGATTGTATTGTAGATGTAGAATGTGGTGGTAAGAATAGTAGCTTATGATTAATGAAGTATGTTTTATGGGGATGAATTAATAGGCTTGAAATAATTTGTGAAAGAGCCTAGGTTGATAATTGATGAAAGGTTTAAGTGGTAATTGTGAGGTATATGCGTATATGAGAACGAGTGTTAAAATGATGACTTGTGGGTGAGTCATTAAGTGGATAAGGGCATAAGTATTTAAGTTTCCCCCGGTAGTATGACGTTAGGTAAGATTTTATGATATGAATTATGCAATTAACGATCGTATGTTAGAAGGTTAAGCAGTGGAGAGTGGAATTTTATGTGATAAGAAGCGACGAAGTGTATGCTCATGAGACTGCATGTGGTAGGTTAACGACAGTAGAGGATATCAAAAGTTAAGAGTAGAGTTCTTGGAAATCAATGACTTTAGATATTACTTAGAAAGGGGAAGTTTAGCTTTTATGTGTATATGTTTTTTACATACCTGGGTTGTGTTCTAAATTGTAGTATGGAGGGGTCTGGTGAGTTGTTGTAAAGTATTCATCAGAGTTGAATTAAGGAAATATTGGTAGGCAATATGAGCCTTGGGTATGGTTTTACAAAGTTTGTTAAGTTTTAAGTTATGTGATTAGAAGTGTAATGCGAGTATTCTAGGAGTTAAAGATAGAGTGTTAAGTGTTTAGAAGTGGGGATGTCCATGCCCATAAGGATGTTAGTCATGAGTTGATGACTTTGGGGTTAGAGGAAGTTGATTAGTATCCCTGGGGGGATATCCCAAAAGAAATTTAGTGCCTTTATGTTAAATTATTGAGAGGAGTTATATTCATGTACATATTAATATCCCTTGGTGATAAGGAGTGTGAATGCGTACACTCATGAGAGTGGGGGTTGTAGAGTGATGGCTATAATGGTTAGCGAAATTTAAGAGTAACATCTACAGAAAAGCAAGGTCTTCGGGGTATAAATCATTAGGGAGAGTTAGAGTTTAAGTATATGGTGATGTCTCTTTTAAGTTGATAGTTGTGACTTTGATCTAAGGGTGAGATGAGGAATTAGGTTAGTTCCTAAAATTTTCTCATTGTGGCGAGTTGGGGAAAAGTCATGATGAACCTACTCCTATTCAAGGACGTTCCTCCTGCTTTAATATAAGAGGTCACTTTGCTAATGCCTTACGTTATGTATCAAAGTCCTACCTATGTCTAAGGTTTGAGCACTCGGTGTAATTAATGACATGTCCAGACTTCAAAACTAGAAGAAATAATGTGCCTCGGTGATCCAATATTCTAAGCATCTAAGATCTATGTGACGTTGCTCATGACTGATAAATTTGTGTCCTAAATCATTATTGGTTCTAACAAACTATGTTTTTCGCATGTTGACGATTCATTTGATGTAGGGATTCGCCAAAATGATAAAGTTGTGCGAACTCATGACTAATTCAGTTCTGAAAATGGGAAGCGATAGCTCCAAGTAGAAGTCTTTGCCAAAATCGTCGACTTCATGAACTCCACATCAGGTTATAAGACTCATGATGTAAGATCTCATGCTTCTCACTGTGGTTGTGCTAAGAACTCATGCTATGTTGAAATTGTGCCAAAACGACTCTTCACTTGTGATTCAAATACTTGATATATGAAATACTATGTGCTTGTACCATATCTTCAACTCATGTCCCACCTTGAGTAACTTGATATATGAAATACTATGTGCTTGTACCATATCTTCAACTCATGTCCCACCTTGAGTATGGAAATCAGTAGTTATTATAACCGAATAGTGTTACTCCCTTTCATGATTCTTTTGCTCAGGTCCTTTAATGACCCTTTGTATTCTAGTATGATGGTGGTTGTGGAAGCGTAGAAGTGTGTTAGGTGGGGGAGTAGATGTTCTTGAAGGTGAAGATTTTGATATGGTTGTCGAGCTAAGGTTATAGCTAAAGGTAAAAGAAGGAGATGAACTTTTGTTGTGTGAAAGAGCTATGAAGGACAAAGTGGAGGAAATAGTTTTGAGAGTGATTGAAATTTTTGGTCTTAGAAGGGAGATCTATGTAGTGGTTGTAGTAATGATTAGGCTTGAATATTCTGAATGATGAAAACACAAACCTATGTGCCATATGGTTAGTATTCTTTGAATTAAGACTTGAGATTGTTGGATTACAATGACTAGGTGAGGTGATTTCTTAATGTGATGTAGGGTGCTGTCACGAACCGAACCGAGGCCCTGTCCATGATGAGCATCCAGAACCACGAAGACCCAGATGCCCTTCTCTGTCTGGTATTCATGCACAATATTCATACAATAAAGAAAAGATGTGGAAAATAATTCACTACGGAACCATGGTCATACTCTAAGTTCAATTTAACAATGAAGATGGAAATCAAATATCCACTAAACATCATCTGAACCAGTCTACGAAATCACTACTACATGATTAAATACAACTGTTCAAAAACTGGACAAGGCCCCAGTAGACCAAAACAAAAGGAATAACATAATCTGAAATAAACAGGTTTTTTGGAACAAAGAAGGCTCACCACTGCACGGATCACTTCTCTCTGAATATTCTACTACTTAGCCGGACCCCTAGATTGAGCCTCAAAACCTAGGAGATAGGGGGTCAATACAATTGTACTGGTACGCATAGAGAATCCAAAATTATAATTTATATTTAACATATGTGAGAGCAATTTAAACAGTTCATAAATATATCGTATGGTAAAATCACATGGGCATATTTAAAGGACTCTATAAAATCATCTATGACACTTTTTGATTTACTTTTGTTCCAGGTGGTATATACTAAAATTTCACAGCTTTCACTGACTACCTTATCTTTGTTGCCACCAAGATAGGAGTACCAGTAAGGAAAGAGCACACAAGATCACACAGCAGGGTGCCACAACCCCAATCAAGTAATTAAGTCGTGGTTGGGCTCAAGATCACATAGTATGGTTCCAAACCATAAGTCCCAATTTGGGATGAAAAAGTACTACGTACACATGATCACATAGCAAGGTACCAATTTGCCGTGTCGGCAATTCACGTTTTTTGGCAGAGAGTCATCTGAATCGTGCTTTCTTTAGGTAACCACCTAACTTACATTAACCTAGTTTTTAACTCTTTAAAACATGTATTCTCTGAAATCAAACTCTGAAAACTCTAACTCTGTATGGCATACATTTATATGGTATCGTCATACCATTGACTTGCAAGTCACATCTTTGAGCCATTTATAGCATATTATCATCTCTTCTTTCAAAATATATAGTTTGGGACCACCATAACAATAAATCAATTCCATGAATACTTTCTTTTAAATTCATGTAAACACATGAAAGAACTTTCTATTTATCAACATTTCAATAATACAAGGTCGTCATGTCAAGTTTCTCAATTACATGCACTTCTTTCTCCTTAAAACAAGAACATAATTTTTATCAAGAAACACACTCTCATAATTTCTAAATCATGTTCAAATACTATAATATTGAGACAACTACTTTCAAAACATAAAACATGCATTTCAACTCTTTCCTGACAAAATCATACACTTTAATTCATCACAAGAGAGGGGTTTCATAATTTGTTGTCACAACCCGAAATAGGGCCTGGCCGTGACCGACATCCCGAACCATAAAGGCTCGGATGTCCTACTCTATCTGATTTGGTAATCATGCATAACATTCATATAATAAAAGAAAATACAGATTTATAATCTAATACGAAAACATGGTCATACTCTGGATTCAGTTTAACCATATGAAATGAAATCCGAAATCAACTAAACAACTTCTGGCATAGTCTACGAAATCTCTTCTACATGATCTAAAGATAACTATCTAAAAAGCTAGGACAAGGCCCCCAGTAGACCAAAACAACCTTCTTCGTGTAACCACCTAACCCTCTTTAAGCCTACTTTTAACTCTTTAAAACATGCATTCTTTGAAATAAAACTCTGAAAACATACTCTGTTATGGCATACATACTTATGGTATCGTCATACCATTGGGTTACAAGTCACATCTCTGAGCCATTATTAGCATATAATGATCTCTATTTCAAAACGTAAATCTGGGTCCACCATATCAATAAATCAATTCATGAAACTCTTTCTTAAAGCTCATGTAAACATATGCAAGAAACTCTCTTTGTTAACATTTCAAGAATTCAAGGTGGTCATGTCAAAGTTCTCAATTTCATGCATTTCTTTCTCTTTAACACAATAACATCATAGTAACATCAAGAAACACCCTCTCATTATTTCTAAATCATATTTCAATTTCTATAACACTGAGAAAACTACATTTAAATCACAAGGCATGCATTTCAACTCTTTTTTGACAAAACCATAATCTTTAATTCAACATACGGGAGGGATTTCATAATATACTCTCAAACAATCTTTAATCTCAGTTTTCATACATATACATATACTTTTAAATCAATTTAAGGGGGAAAGACCTAAAGGCCAAATCAACAATATCATAAAAACATTGATAATGCATAATTTAAACATAGATTCCAAAAAACCCTTTTAAAATTCATGCTTGATAATCTTTAACTCATGATCTAGTGTTTACAAGCCTATGTAGTTTTTAGGATAAACCCCACGTGCCTCAAATTAGAAGCTTTTGAATGATGTCTAGCTTTTGGAATGCTATACGTACGATTGATGGGTGCTTCTTGAAGCCCTAGCGATGGGGATTCTGAATATTGAAGAATTAAGAAAAACCCAAGGTTGAATGTTGAGTTATTTGCGTCTTTAGTTTGAAACCATTGGGAGTGTTCTTGAGTAATTTCATGAAATATAGGCTTATGATGCTCAAAAACACCCTAAATCTCTTATTTCCACGACTTGGTATGCGGGCAAAAGACTAGACTACCCCTTTGGGTTTTTAAAATTTGCAACAGGTACGCCGCGTAAGGCTTCACCATGTCGCAGTGATGGGTTCATCGCTATACCCATCGCGACGCGGTGTAATCACAACGAGCTACTGGTTTTGAAAAATGTGAATTTAGGGTTCACTGTGATGAGGTGATATCATGGTGACCTTTTAGAAATTAACAATTGTGGATTAAGGGCTTGGCACGATGTGATGGCTTGTCTGTCGAGAATACTGAGAACTAAAATCGCTCTAACATCTTCAACGAGTGTCTGTTTGGATGAATCTTGTATCGACGAAATGGTCATTCAATTTTCCACATGATAAAAATTCAAAATTAGGGAAATTATATATATATTTTAAACTTTATTTCTAGAGCCACCGCGATTGTGGCTTGTTGCGGTGTCCACCTAAATCGATAAAATGTTACGTTTTCCAGTTCCCCTTAGAAATTAAAAATGGGTATTTTGGTAAATTCCCAAGGCCCCAATCCGTCCAAAATACAAGAATAATCATATTCAAAGCACTTTGTGCTCATTATTCATCATTCTCTTCAAAAGCTAAATCCTAGAGTTCTAAAACCTCTTCTCTAGGAAATCAAAATCCTCCATCGATTCTCTAAGAATGCTTAAGATTGAGGATTTTCAGGGCAAGATAATCAATAATCCATCTCCAAGAATCCAAATAAGAATCAATAATTCAAGTTTCTTCATCTAATCGTCAATCAAGGATTGTGGGGTTTATGAACAAGGATCTTCTTCCATCTTTGTGCCCAAAACCAAGCTTTTATTTAAAATTCATATGATATTGAATGATTATTCATGAGTTTTGAATTAGGGTTCATACCCATTATTGCTCTTTGCAAGATTTTGAGATTTCAAGTGTTTTAGAAGTTTAATTGCATGTCTATTTTCATATTTTCATGACTATTGTAGTAATTTAAAGATTTTTAGATGAATTATCATTTTTTTCAATATCAAGCATGATTATTATGATGTTTTGACATGAGATTGAATAATGGGTTACTACCTGAGATTGAATACTATTATTTCGAGAAAGATGATGCCTAAATCATCTTATTATCATATTATTAATAGATTTTTAGTAAAAATTTGATCTTTCAATCACCAGATAAGTTTTGGAATACACTTTATAGATTTATTACAAATTATAGAAAGAAAAATAGCTTCATTTATAGATTGATTTAGAAAAGGGTGTAATTGGTTTCATAATGAACTCTTATGCGAGTTTTAAAGTGGATTTCCAACGAGATGAGTGTACCAAATTAAAGGAAGTAGTCTCATAACCAAGAACAATGTGCCACAATAGAATTGAGATTTGAGAGCCCATAGTGGTCTGAGATACTGATAATTTAAACCGAGGTTATACTCCCTGGCAAGAGTATGACACCTCTCTCCAACGTGAGGTTTCTTCCTATGGAGGGTGGAATGTTGGACTCCATGTAGCTCACGTGGGTTATATTGGTTAAGAGAACCTCCCTTAAATAGTTTTCCCTACTAGTAAAGAATAGCTTTGAAAGAATTCCTTACAGATAACCTTGAGATAAATTGTTTTCCTTACAGTTTAATAGTAATGATTTTCAAAAAACTAAGTATAAAGGCTCACAGTTAGATTATGCTTTACAGAAAGATAATAGTTATAGGCTTCAGATTTTAGATTTCAAATTTTAGAAGTGAGCTCTTTTTACACTTAGACAATATGATTTACAGACAGACTACAAGTATAGCTTTTAGAACTAAATGTTATGGCTCACTAGATTTATAATGTATGATCGATTTATTATTCATGATGTCAGTATTTAAGATATTCTAGCTTATATGAGTCATTTACATTTAGCATGCATATTTTTATAAATTATGATGATGAGATGATTTTTACTTATGCATTTCACGCCCTTATACTTAGTACATCCTCAAAGTACTGATCCACATATATGTTTATGTGCTACATTGTCTCATAATGTAGGTTCAAGTGCTCAGTATCAACAGTGTGAGTAATTTGAGCATTTCCATCTACATCCCACAGTTGGTGAGTCCTCATAGTTTGAAGACTTATTCATTCAGATTTTGCAGCTTATTAGTTTATATGATTTAGTATTATTTTCTAACTGTTCAAGTTAGCTGGGGGTTTATCCTAGTGACTCTCTAGTGTTAGTAGTAGAGGCTTATTAGACTACTAGTTTGATTCAGCTTATTTAGTATTGATGTTTCATATATTAGATTCAGATTATTCTTAGTTATTTCAGACACTTTTCGCATTTAGTATGACTTTCATGTCTATATTTCCTTGATTATGAGATTTACATCTAGTAGAAGGCAGACAGGGTTAGCTAAAGTCTACTTGTAGTCTTGAGCACTGTATGATGTTTTGGGATCAAATTTTAGAGTGTTACATGGGACTAAAACTGTTGGGTCACCTATGCACCTCTTAAGCAAGAAGATGTGGAATAGTGGATGCACTGAAGCTAAGTTTGAAGGCAACTTAAGCTCGTAAGCTACCTTTCTGGAATGGCTGAGAATTCAGTAAGGACCAACATATTGGGGACTTATCTTCCCCTTCTTGCCAAACCTCTTCACTCCCTTCGCAGGAGAGATTTTCAAATAAATATAATCACCAATATCAAACTCGAGATCCTTTCTTTGCACATATCGATACGATTTCTATTGGCTCTAAGCTGTCTTAAGCCTTTCCTTGATCACCTGAACTTTTTCTAAGGCATCAAATACCAAGTCAGGCCCTACCACTATGGCTTCACCTATTTCAAACCAACCAATAGGAGATCTACATCTCATCCTATAAAGAGCCTCAAACGGAGCCATCTGAATGCTTAAATATAACTGTTATTATTGCGAACTCAATCAAGGAAAAGTGGACATTCCAACTACCCTTAAAGTCAATGGCAAACGCTCCTAACATATCTTCTAAAGTCTGAATGGTTCTTTCTGCTTGACCATCTATCTGAGGGTAAAAGGTTGTACTGTGGTAAACTTGGGTACCAAGACCCTTTTGGAAGGCTTTCAATAAATGAGAGGTGAACTACGTACCTTTATTTGAAATGATGGCTAATGGAACTCTGTGCAATCTGACCAACTCTCTGACATAAAGCTTGGTATAATCCTCAGCTGAATATGAGGTATGAACTGGTAAGAAGTGAGCTGATTTGGTTATCATTTCCACAATGACCCATATCGAATCATGCTGGAGATAAGTACGGGGTAAACCCGTTACAAAATACATATTTACCTCCTTCCACTTCTATGTGGAATAATGAACGCTTGCATAGACCCACTAGGCTTCTGATGCTCAATCTTAACCTACTGACATACCGAGCACTTAGCTACAAATTTTGTAATGTCTCTCTTCATTCCACTCCACCAAAAGACTTCCTGTAAGTCATGGTACATCTTGGTGGCCCCTGGGTGAATCGAGTAATGAACACCATGTGCTTCTATAAGAATCCGCTATCTCGTACCATCTACATATGGCACACATAGTCTACCCTGGCAGTATATCACACCATCTCCCCTTTGAGAGAAAACCTCTACCTTCTAATCACTGACTGACTCTTTTAGTTTAACTAATCTGGGATCCCTGTACTGTATTTCTTTTACTTTGGAAACCAGAGATAATTTTAAACTATTCAGCACGTATACGCTACCCTCTTCTAAATGGACTAGCGAACTACAGGTTTTTATGGTCAGTGAACACATCCACTTGCACCCTATATAAATAGTGCCTCTAAATTTTTAAGGCAAACACTACAGCTGCTAACTCAAGATCATTGGTAGGGTAATTCTTTTCATAGGGCTTAATATGTCTAGAGGCATAGGCTATGACCTTACCTCTCTGCATCAAAACACACCCAAACCAATTCTGGAAGTGTCACAATGTACCCAAAATTCATCTGAACCATCTAGTAAAGTCAATACTAGGACTGTAGTGAGTCGAGTCTTCAACTCCTAAAAGCTCTGCTTAGAAGGATTTGACCACTGGAACTTGACTTTCTTCTGAGTCTATTTGGACATGGGGGATTCAATAGATGAAAATCCCTCAACAAACCATTGATAATAACCAGCAAAAGCCAAGAAACTCTTGATATTTGATGGGGATATAGGTTTAGGCCAGTTTCTCACTGCTTCGGTCTTTTGGGGATCAACTCTAATACCATCACTGGAAATTATATGACCAAGGAAAGCTACAAAACTTAGACAAAATTCACACTTACTGAATTTGGCAAGCAAATTATAGGCTCTGAGAGTTTGTAATACTATTCTGAGATGGTCTTCATGATCACTTTCATTGCGGGAGTAGACAAGAACGTCAACAATCAAGACTATGATGCATATGTCTAAGTACTGCTTGAACACGTGGTTTATCAAGTCGATGAAGTCTGTTGAAGCATTGGTAAGACCAAATGACATGGTTAGGAGATAACGCTCAAACTACACCTCTCTAATGAGAATGTAAGCGATCGTTGTCAATAAAAAATCCAACTAGGTTGGGGTTCAATCCCACAGGGAATATGGTGTGAACTTACGTCGTTGCAATTTAATCAACTGATAGCTGGATATTTCCTAAAATGGGAGTTTTTAGTTTAGCAAGTAATTGTTGGTCACTTTAGTTACAATGTTCATAATCAAGAGTTTATGGAAAAACTAGAATTATGTTCACTAGGGGTTTTGGTACTTGACAGATGCTAATGGTGGCTCAAGATTCTCACAGTAGGTAGGACAACAAGTTAGCTTTATCGAAGTTATGCATAAATGTCTCTTGATCTACTTAAGCATTTAATTACCTAATCCTCTTGGATTTAGGGAATTTATATTCATGACCAGATTTTACATCAGGTTAATCAACCTTGTTATGGCGTCAATTATTAAATGGAAGTTTTTAGTGCTTCCAAGTCCCTGTTAATAATTCACTTCCCACTATATTTGATTCCTTTCTCAAGCAAATCAAAGCAAGTGTTATCTATCATTTGCAACCAATAGACTATAATTAAAACCTTAGAATTATCAAGGAGTCCTACTACCTTTTGAATCTTGAACACTCAGCACCTTATCAAGACAACCCTAGATCCCATAATTCAGGTTAAAGGAATTTAGCCGTTCATGATGTCATAATAGAAACAACTGGTTATATTCATGATTTGAAAGATAAACTTACCATAAGATGAATAGAAACTAGAGATTCTACAATTAGATCACAATAGTAATCCCAAAATAATGATGATAATCTCTTCAAAGTAATTTGCTTGTTTAAGTCAAGATACTAGAGATAGAAATTATTAAAATACGTGTCTCCAAAAGATGTTCGAAACTCTCAAGAAAAACCTAAACAAGACTTTAAATAATTCAGCCTAAATAAGGAAACCAAATCCCAAAGTTTAATAATCCCTCGAATTAGGTGACGACATTCGTGACAACCATCAGGAGGCTGACGACTTATCACAAATATTGTCAGCTCCTCTTTGCTTTCGATAATTGCCAAGTGAGGTAGGATGATATGCAAGGGTTCATATGTATTAACAATAACTGGTTGAGTAACATGAATATAACTAAATGAGAGTACATATATATCTAAAACTACTGTAATATCGAGTAATGCAATGCTGCATGTAAATCTACTTTACTGTAACTAAGTTAACTAATAACTGAATTATTGATAATTGGATGATTATTTTTGATAGTCCTGATTTTGTAGAACTAAACTTAGTTCCATACTGAGCTGGGTGACTATCTCTGACAGTACTGACTTTGAAAACTAAACTAAGCTGTTATACTATATTCAAAACTATAACTGTGGGAGTATTCATCTATCCGACATACCCCGATTATAAATTAAGTTGGGGTCTAACTTGTGATCCCAGTTGGAAGGGTGTTACCACCTTACCAAGGGATACTAACAATGGTTGTGAGTTAATCATATCTGGTAGAAAGACACATCATCAACCCTCACTGGTAGGAAAACTCATATGAGATGTATCAAACCTTATATAGTAGGGATATATAGGCTATGCTGGCTATGTAGTTTTGTAATGTAGGAATTGCTACTAAGGGTTAAAGCTTTTACTGATAGGAATGCCTCGATCCCTGGGTTCGCTCGGTGTTGATTCCTATTCCCAACTTAATAGACACTCTACACTATTCTAAGCTTGACTAAATAGATACTAATCGTACTAATTGATTAAACTGGTCCGAGTTCACTGAGTTTAGTTAACTAACTGAATACATTGAGTTCTGTAATTGACTGAGTACTACTGTACATAAGATCACTGAGTCTATTCTGAAGCTACTGTAATTCTTGGTAAACAGCTATATTTTGTGCATTGAATACCCTAGGACTCGATAGCGTTGAAAATAAAATATGGAATGGTGTATACCCCATACTTTTCCTAGCTTGAAAATTTTTCCAAGAATGTTAGAAGCTTTTTTTGAAAGATGAATCTATTTTTGTACATATGATATTTTCAATATTTTCACTTTTTATCATGTGGGGAATCGAATAATCATTCCATCGATACCAAATTCGCCCAAATCTGACACCCTGGTGAAGAGTTAGAGCCTTTTTAGTAAGACAGTGTATCACCTGAGCCTTCAGCGCATTGCAGAGATAACTCTAATGGAAATTTTCAATTCCCAGTATTGCTCCGCAATAGTGGACCATTGCGTCAAACTTCCAAGTTGCAGATAAGGTGGAAACACGATAGCTCCGCATTATGCCACCATGCCATTTCCCATTTGTCACTTTCCAATGACTTGGCGTGATAGTGCGCGTCGCGCCAAGGATGAAAATTGGGAAATTCTCTTAGAAATTAAAGAGGCGTTCAAGGGTTTAAAGGGTCAATTTTCTACCCCTATTTAAACTAAATAACATGCGATTTAGCTATTCATCACCCAAAATATACTAGTTTCTCTTAAATTTCACTCAAGAAAAAGCTAGGGATTTTATTGGGGATTCCAATTCAAGAAGGTTTCACCGTCAATCTTCACGAAATCATGAACTAGGGTAAGCATAGTGTTCACTCATGGACTCCTTTCATCCATGAAGCCTGAGAATCATTTTTCTAAGCTTAAATTTATGGATTTCTTTATGAATTTCATGTTGGGTTTATTTTGTTAATGTTGAGAATGATAAATTAAATTCAAATCCATGTTGGGTGGTCAATTTTATATGGAATTGATTTGTAAAGATGTATATTCATGTGAAACTATAAATAAACCCTAGGATGATGAAATTAGAGATGAATCATGATGATTAATTGTTGTATAATGTTGTCTACATATGCTATGCCTACCATGTGTATGATTAAATGACTAGATGAAGGAACATTGCCCAACTAGTATGATATCATGAAATCCCCATGTATGCACAAGCTTATGCATATCACAATTTTAATGAAATGCTTCAATATATGAATTATGAATTGTGTTGTTGGTCATGTGTTCAAGTAAGACATACTATGTTAATTTCATTTCCTCAGTCAAGCTATAATCCATAGAACTCAGTCAGTTATGTGACTCAAGAAATCTTAGAAATCTCAGTAATTTTAGTATCTCAGTAATCTCAGTAACCTTAGTATTCCAGTCAATCTTAGTAACTTCAGTATGTTCAGTCAGTCCTTAGAATTCAATACATTCCGTCAGTCAACAGAACTCAATATATTCAGTTTAGCTTCGCTGTACAATACCACTAGTATCAGTTCAGGTCAATTAATCAACTCAGTTCAGTTAATCAACTCAGTTTAATTAATCAGTTTAGTGTCCTTTAGATGGGAATAGGATTCAACACCGAGCGAGCCTAAGGATGGGGACTCACTTGTTTGATAGGATTGATATCCCTAGAAGCAATCCTTAAGTTCCAAAATAATATAGCCAGCGTAGGTATGAGATGTCATCCATTAAATAGTACTGACATACTCAAGGATCACCCATTAGCGCATTTAAATGTAGAGGACAAATTCCAGGGGTCACCCGCCAGATTAGGACTGACTCCACAACAGTTGTCTTTATCAGTGGTGTGGTACTGACACCCTTTCAACTAGGGTAATAGGTTGGATCCTAGTTAGCTTAGTATGGGGCATGTTGTTTAGATGAATACATCCTACTGTATCAGTTATAGAATCAGTACTGTCAGATACATCAATTCAACTTAGTAGTATAGATTTAGGACTATCAGATAGAGTCAATCATTATCATTATAAATAGACCCCAGGATCACCCACCAGAAAGGACTAATCTCAACTATGGTCAATCAGTATCAACATCATCAGATATAGAGATCACCCACTAGATAGTACTGATCTCAGATTTAGTTACTCCGGTACAGTATGAAACTAATCTAGTTCGGTCAGATTCAGGACTGTCAGATATAGTCACTCATGTTATTAGTTATATCAGTTATCAGGACTTATGTTATTGCCATTTAGATTTAGGAATATCAGATACAGTCAACCAGACTAGTTCTTCATAATCAGAACTGTCAGACACAGTTATCTATGTATTAGTAACATAGTATCAGTCCCTCAATATTTAGTAATACAGTATCATTTTCTCACTCATCACTGACTCAGATGTCAATATCAGTAGAATCAGTAGTTGGAGCTTAGTATCCAGTCCTATCGTGATCTCAGTTACAGTTACATATGCATACATGTATTCTTATGTTTATGTTAGTAAGTCGGTTAGTATTGTTCATACATATGAATCTATTGCATTTAGCCTACCTCACTTGCATACCATTACATTCAAAGTACTAATGCATTTGCTCTATGATGTCTTATACCATTTGTTTAGAAGCACGAGCTCCAGAGAACTATTAGTATCCTAGTTTAGTGGTCAGAGTTAGCAGTGAGTCCTCATCCTTCGAGGACATAATGATCACATTACTATTTTAGTTTACAATTTATTTTAGTAGTTGGAGTTAGTTTGGGACATGTCCTACTAACTCTTTATTCAGACAGTATAGAGGCTTTCAAACTACAGTATGTTTAGAAAATTATCTTAGTTGCTTTGGTATTATTATACCATATTTTCAATTTATGTACTAGTATTGAACCTTATGGCCTTTCAGTTCATGTTTCCATATTTATGATATTATTACTATTATTTAGTGCTTAGTTTACAGATATCAATCATGGGTTAGATTATGGTCCTTCGGATTCATGGGCACTGTTTACCATTCTGGGTACCAGATTCGGGGCGTTACAAACTTGGTATCAGAGCCTAAGGTTTAGCAGTGTCCTAGGAAGCCTAAAAAGCCGTATCTAGTAGAGTCTTGTACATGCGTGTGTTGTGCGCCACATTTATGTGCAGGAGCCTATGAGATATTTTAGGAATAGTTTCCCTTATTTCATGTCTCAGGTTGTGCTATAGAAACGTTCTCTAAGAAACTTATGTAGATTCTCCTCATGCTTTACTTATGTCAACTTTACCTTACTTTCAAGGTAACAAAAACAGTGAAGTTCAAAGTCCTAGAGATAGGGCTTTCTTAGGCAGTCCCTGTAGACAGTTAGTATGGGATTACGCATAAGCTTAAAAGTATCCCATCAGTTCAGTTCTGCTAAAAAATTGTACAGCTTTTATTCATGATCATGAGAACTCATATGTCATCAGATTCCATCTCAAAGTCCTATGATAGCATATGACCTAGAGTTAGAAGCATGAACTCAGTAGTTTAGTAGTAGTAGAGTTGGGATAATATTATCCATCTCGAACAGATTCTTTATTCATGGGGTTAGATATACCAGAGTAAATCATTAGTCTTTAACAGTGTAAGATAGCACTTAAGTTATTAATTTAATTGTAAGTATGAAGGGGTGGATGTAATTGAGGTGATGTGATAATAGTAGTTTATGAAGAAACAGAAGCAGATAATATGTTTAGTAAGGTCAGCATGTGTTGAACAGAGTATTAGTAGGTGATAATGATTGCAGTTTAGTTCAGAGTTTAGTAAAGTACTCATAGACTTATGATGATGGCTTAAAGCTAAGGTGGAGATGATAGATTAAGTGACCGAGTAGGCTTTCAGATCCTAGTAGTAATGCCAGTACATATAGAAAATAGTAAGGGAATATGATTCCTGACCTATCCTTATCTCAATGTAAAGTTTGGCACTTTAGTCAGCATGATGCCTACACATGCTATACATCTCAGTTCCATGACCATAACTTATATTCATATGTTTCCTAAAGAATCTGGTACAATTCCAGTATCCAGTATAAAGAGTTCAGTTCTATTCCCCTCAGTAATACAAATTATGTCCCTTGAATGCAGAAAACTCCAAACTCAGGTCGTACAGCTCATGACTCATGTACACATATAATTTTTTTACAGTAAACTCAGCTTCCATGGCTCATTCTACACCTCCACTAATCAGTTAAATTCAGACTATGTTATGCATATCCTTAATTTAGACCTCTTGGTTAATCCATGATATTTATATTCTTTTTTCCTCAGTCTTCAGTCAAGTGTCAAGTTCAGTTAGTGTCAATTCATGCTTCATGTCCTCCTGATTTAACCCTTCAGTGAGCTCTCGTTGTGAACATAGTGTAGTGGTGAGCAGTTGCTTAGAAGGGGAAGAGTGCATATTTCATATATAGACAAGATTGTTGCATGCTTATTTTACACGAGGGTGTAGTTGTGAAGATATGATTTAATGTTATAGTAATATACAAGTAAATGGCGAGAAAGAGGTTGTATTTAGAAGTTGGGAAAGTACAGAGTGTGAGTGTGCATTTGGATCCCTGACTTATATCAGCCCCCATCGTGTAACTATCAGAATTCAGTTGCTATCTCAGTTATAGTTTAGTGTTTAGTACTTTGTAATCAGTGTTCAGTGACAAAATTAAGCACTTCAGAGTCTGTATAAACCTTGGTTATTAGAAACCAATATTTAGTCCCAGTTACAATCTTAGTTATGGTTACATTCTCAATTTCTGTCTTATCTATAATCTCAGCCCCAATCCTAGTTTAGTAATCAGGTTGGTAACTCAGTTAAATTTTGGGTTTAATCGACCATAATGTATAGTTATCAGCTACTCAATTGTCAGCCTTCCAGTACCTTAGTTTACAAGACTGTTCTAGAAATGTGTTGTACTCTTGGTGTTCTATTCCCAAATAATACAAATACCCTTAATTTATGCTCAATATGTCATGTCAACCAGTCTGTCTTTATCTTCTATACATGACGCTCTACAAGTGCAGTCTAGTTATTCATACTATTATTCGATCTTACACACCCAGTACCTAACCATTAATAAGTCAGCAAACTAAAAGAGCCAGTCAGTAGGGAATTAGTTTAAATAGCTAGTATTTCAGTCTAGCAGACAGTCAGACAAGTTTGTATCGTTTGGTTTTCCATCATTCTATCTATCCGTATTATCCAAAATCTCATAAATGAAATGATTCTTAGATGAATCAATCACGTAGATGAAATCTCAGCTCAGTTCATGTATCATGCCTCAATTTTAGATCTCAGCTAATCAGTCAAGACTCAACTTCTAGGTGCCTTGTGCATTGTTTCAGTCCTCTATATCTCCACAAAGCCAGTATTCTTAGAGGGACATAGTATCCCAAGGGGGAGATACCCCATTATTTCTTCAACATTCTCTTGCCTTAAATTAAGTTTCTCTTCGCATGAAGAATCCATTTTAGAGTAGAGGGTATTCATAAGTTGACCCTCATAGTCCAAACCTCAGATTTGGGCCAAGTATTCAGAGGCTCAGTTCTTTTCATGATGATTAGTTCATATGTCACATAACAGACCAGACTCAGTTAGGTTATCGTATTTCCGCTTATACATGTTTAGTAAGACGATCTCGGATTCATTAGCATTTTCTGTTAAGATAACAGTTCTCCATTATCTTACTATGTTTCTTATTCAGTGTTCGTCACAAACTTGATACTAAGTACCCTTGCATATTCCGCCATGCTTTCATATATTAGTTAAGGTATGTAATTATGCATTAGACATGCATTCTCACTATGAGAAATTTAGTTCATCAGAATAATCAGTCATGTACTCATAAGTCAATTATCTGTCATGCATTAGATATGCATGAATTCAGCTTATTACGCATGCATCAGATATCCATGTTCAGTATGTTATATTCAATCATCAGCCATGCCAGTCATGAAATAATGTTCCAGCAAGTCATGTTTAGTATGTACTTCAGTTTGTATTCTTTCCCTATCACTCAGTCTCATTTGAGGTTGAATGTTCTGAAGGGGGAGATATTGTAATACCCCATACTTTTCCTAGATTGAAAATTTCCCAAGAATGTTAAAAGCTTTCTTTGAAAGATGAATCCTCTTTTTTACACGTTGTATTTTTAAGATTTTCACTTTTCATCATGTGGGTAATCTAATAAGCTTTCCATCAATACCAAATTCGCCCAAATCCGACACCTGGGTGAAGAGTTAGAGCCTTTTTGGTAAGACAATGTATCCCTTGAGCCTTCAGCACGTTGTGGAGACAGCTCAATTGGCAATTGTCAATATCCAGTGTTTCTCAATTATAGTGGTGCATCACACCAAACTTCCAGGTCGTAGACAAAGTGGCAATACGATAGGTCCGCATCGCGCCACCGTGCGATTTCTCATTTGTCACTTTCCAGTGACTTGGCGCGATAGTGGCACATCGCGCCAAGGATGAAAATTGAAAAATTTTCTTGGAAATTAAAGACGCGTCCAAGGGTTAAAATGGTCAATTTTCTATCCCTATTTAAACCCAATAACATGTGATTTATCCATTCTTCACTCAAAATATACTAGTTTCTCTCAAGTTTATATAATACACCATACTTTTCCTAGCTAATTTCATATCAAGAATGTCTAGTATTAGCTTCTACATTGAATGATGACTATTCCATAAGGAATTTTCAAGATTTTTCATTTTTTCATTTGGGAAATTTAATAAGATTTCCATTGGTAAAAGATTCGCCCAAATTCGATAACCGGGTTAGAAGTTACGACTATTTCAAGTTCCCATCATAAAACAGCGCCATATTAGGCAGTGGCGCGCTGTGCCACAAGGGGAAATGGAATTTAGAAAATTCCAGTAGGGTTCCATGATTATGGTGTGTCACGCCAGGGCCCAAGTTGATAATTGTCCTTTTTCCAGTGTCTTAGCGTGATTTTCTCTGCATTGCGCAAAAGTTCTAGGTCACAAAAGAAGGGGCAACACGATGGCTCCACATCGCGCCATCCCTCAGTTTTCCAATTGTCAAATTACAATTTTCATATAATTTCAATAAAAATTTCCGAAATTGAACCCCTATTTAAGCCCTTCAATAGTGATTCAGCCACTTTTCACCCAAAATACACTCTCTTCTCTCAAAAACCTCTCAAGAACAACCTAGGGCTTTTCATAGAAAATTTAGAATCAAGAATTTCCTCTATCAATCTTCACAAAATCATGAACTACGGTTTGTGTAGTGTTCATTCATGGACTCCTATCATTCATGAAGCCTCAGAATCTCTTTTCTAAGTTTAAGTTTATGAATTTTATGTTGTGTTTGTTTTGTTTAGGCAGAGAATGATCAATTGAATTCAACTCCATGTTGGGTGATCAATTTTATGTGGAATTGATTTGTATAAATGTGAATCTATTAATAAACCCTAGATGATTAAACTAGAGATGAGTGATGATAATTAATTGTTGTATAATGTTGTCTAAATGTACTATGCCTACCATTTAGTTGATTAAATGTCTAGATGAAGGAACAATGCCCAACTTGAATGATATCATGAAATCCCCATGTATGTGCAAGTTATGCCTATCACATGTTTTGATGGAATGAATCTATAAATATACTATGGATTATGATAGTAGTTATATGTTCAAGTAAGTTAGTCTTGGTCAGTTTCCTTCCATCGAGTCCTGGATGTACTTGTACTCGAAATATTAGTTGTGTTCCTAGAGCCATGTCATGGTTTGATGATACTCTCAGTCAAGGTACGAATCCTTAGACTTCAGACAGTCTTATGACTCAAGAAATCTCCATGATATCATGAACTCAGTCAGTTGTCAAATATCAGTAGTATTCCATCAGTGAATGGAATTTAGTAACTCAGCTCATGTTCAGTTCATTAAATCATGTTCAGTGTCCATTCAAATGGGAGTAGAAATTAGCATCGAGTGAACCTAAGGATGGGGACACAGACTATCAAATGAGGGTGTGATCCTTTGCAGTCATCCTTACATTCTAGAACTATGTAGCTAGCATAGGTTGAGACTTCAACACTATCGATGAGGGTTGATGAGGTGGATAAAGCACAGTCAGATAAGGGCCTCGCTATTCTTTTTTAAGGGATAATATGAGATGAGGGTCACCCATAGCTTGTCCTTACCAGTGGCGTGGTATTGACACCCTTTTAATTGGGTTTACAGATTGGACCCCAACTCATCCATCATGGCGTATCAGGGGCATATCGGTTAGATAACTACTTCCTACAGTTTCAAGTTACAAAATCAGGACTGTCAGATATAGTCAATCAGTCTTAGTAATAAAACTCAAATAGTTCTTCAGATTTTAGGTCTGTCAGATACAGTATGAAACTCAGATAGTTACATCATATTCTGGACTGTCAGATAAAGTCACTCATGTTATCAGTTATCTTCAGATTCAGTAATCATGTTATCATAGTATTAGTGTCATTTATTATGTCTCATGCATGTATTTTTACGCTCATGATAGTTAGTCAGTTATTATTATTGTTTATGCATATGAACTCCATGCATTCATCCTACCTCACATGCATACCAGTACATTCAAAGTACTAACGCATTTGCACTATGGTGTCTTATACTATAGGTTTAGAGACATGAGGCTCAGATCAAAAGTAGATTTCAATTTCAGCAGTCAGAGTTAGAAGTGAGTCCTCATCATTTGAGAAAATGATTATTCCCTCTTATATCATTAATTAATTTATTAGTAGGAGTTAGTTGGGGACATGTCCCATCAACTCCTTAATCAGACAGTTCAGGCAGTTAGAGGCTTTCTAGATAATCATATTTTCAACTTTAGTATTTTCAATTTTTTTTGGTATTCTATTACCCCACACAGATGATATTTTATTCAGATCATGTTCAGTATTGAACCTTATGGACTTTCAGAGCATGTTTCTGCATTATTATGTCAATTTATGCAGTATATAGGTACAAATATCAGACATGGGTTAGCTTGAGGTCCTTTGGGGTCATGAGCACTGTGTAGCATTCTGGGTATTAGATTTGGGGCGTTACAAACTTGGTATCAGAGTATAAGGTTCAATAGAGTCCTAGGAAGTATGAAATCCGTATCTAGTAGAGTCATGCGAATAGGTGTGTTGCGTACTACATTTATGTGCAAGAGGCTATTAGATGTTTTAGGAATAGTTTCCCCTCTTTTAGTATTCATGTCGTGCCAGTAAGCATAATCTCAAGTCAAATCTCCCATTTTAATCTGTTTCCCCCTTTCTTCTACAGAAAATACCTTCTACAAGAAGAAACAGAAATCAGTCAGCCCCTAAATTCGAAGATCCTTTAGGCGATCATGTTTCTCATACAGAGTTTAGGGTCATATTAACTACTCTTGCTCAGTCAGTTGCTGCTCAAAATAAATGAACAACAGTCATTTCGGCCAACCCAGTGGATAATTTAGCCACACCTAGGATTGGAGACTTTACCTAAATAAATCCTCCATCCTTTTTCAGGTCTAACGTAAATGAGGACCCTCAGGAATTCATTGATCAGGTTCAGAAGGTTATAGATATCATGGGGATGACTAATATTAAGAGTGCTAATATAGTTGCATATTAGTTTCAGGATGTGGCTCGTACTTGGTTCAAATAGTTGAAGTCAGAAAGGTCATATGATGCAGGTCCTATAAAGTGGGAGGAATTTATCACTGTATTCTCAGAAAAATTCTTTCCCCAAGAGCTTAGAGAGGCTAAGGTGCTATAATTCATCAACCTCAAGGCCAGAAATATGATGGTGAAAGAGTATTCTCTTAAGTTTACTTAATTATCCAAATATACCCCCCATGTGGTTACAGACATTAGAGCCAAGATGAGTAAGTTCAGTTTAGGGGTAAATGATAGAGTGGTAAATGAGTGCAGATCTGACATGCTGAATAGTGATATAACTTTAGCCAGGCTTATGAATTATACTGAGTAGGTAAAAGAGCTGAAAATTAAGAAGATGGAGAAGCTGAATAAGAGAGCGAAGACAGGTAGTTTTAACTTCGCTCAACGTAAATCAAAAGAAGGAAACCGTTCCCAGTTTCATCCTAAGTCATCATTTCCAGCTTTATCTTTAGGCAGTGCTCTAGTTCCTAGGTTAGGAAGGGTAACAGAGATAGAGCACCAGATTTTACGTCTCAGGGCAGTGCTAGCAATGCCCGAACTAATCCCCTTTGTCAGACTTGTGGTAAGAACCATAAGGGTGCTTATAGAGGTGATAGCGATGTCTGATTCGGTTATGGGAAGATAGGCCACAGAGTCAGAGACTGCCCTCAGTTAGGTTATCAGAGTCAACTCCGTTCCTCAGCTCAGTCCTATCGCCTAAATCAGTAGGGTGCCACCTCTAGTGCTACTAGTGGGCAACGCCCAAATCATCTTTATGCTCTTTAGTCTCGACAGGATCAGGAAAATTCTCCTGATATAGGTAATAGTACATTACAGATCTTTCATGTGCATGTTTATGCTTTTCTAGATTTAAGAGTTTGTTTGTCTTTTGTTACTCCTTATATAACAGTCGATTTGGATATCAGTCCCAAAATCCTAGCAGAGCCCTTTTCATTCTCTACCCCAGTGGGTAAAACCATCACAGCCCGAAGGTATACAGGAACTGCCAGGTTATGATATCTTAGAAAGTCACCTTAGCAGACTTAGTTGAATTAGAGATAACTGATTTTGATATCATTCTCATTATTGATTGGCTTTATTCTTGCTATGCCACAGTCGACTACAGAAATAGAATAGTCTAGTTTTAGTTTCGAAATAAACCTATCCTAGATTGGAAGGGTAGTGTATCCGCTTTCAGAGGTCAGCTTGTTTCCTACCTTCGAGCATGGAAAATGATATCTAAAGGATGTGTCTATCATCTTTTTCGAGTTAAGGACACTAGTTCTGAAACTCCCAGTCTTGAATTAGTCCCATTAGTGAATGAATATTCATATGTCTTACTCGATGATCTTTCAGGAATTCTTCCTAAAAGGGAAATAGACTTTGGTATTGATCTTCTTACAGATACTCAGCCTATATCTATTTTTCCATATAGAATGGAACCAATAGAACTCAGAGAACTAAATGAACAATTAAAGGATCTCTTAAATAAGGGATTCATCAGGCCCAACAATTCCCTATGGGGTGCTCCAGTATTATTCATGCGTAAGAAAGACAATTCTCTTAGGATGTGTGTAGACTATCGTCAACTCAATAAGGTCACGGTCAAGAACAAGTATCCTCTTCCAAGAATCGATGACTTTTTTGATGAACTTTAGGGTGCCAATTATTTTTGTAAGAAATACCTCAGATTCGGCTATCATCAACTCAGAGTTAGAGAGTGTGACATTCTGAAAACAGCTTTCCATACTCGGTATAGGCATTTTGAATCCATAGTTATGTCCTTTGGTCTTACCAATGGCCCAACAACTTTTATGGACTTGATGAACCCTATGTTCAAGAAATACTTGGACATGTTCATCGTAGTCTTCATAGAAGATATGCTATTCTATTCCTGCAGTAAGCGTGATCATGCAGACCATCTAAGAACAGTACTTTAGACTCTGAGAGATCATCAGCTATTCACCAAATTCAGTAAGTGCCAGTTTTGGATAAGGTTAGTAGCATTCCTTAGTTATATCATTTTTGATGATGGCATTAGAGTAGATCCTTAACAGACCAAAGTAGTAAAAAACTGACATCCCCTATGTCTAGATTAACTCAGAAGAAAGTCAAGTTTTAGTGGTCAGATCCTTACGAGAAGAGTTTTTAAGAGTTGAAGACTCAACTTACCTCAGCTCCAGTCTTAGCTCTCCCAGATGGTTCAGATGGGTTCGTAGTGTGTTATGATGCATCCAGAATGGTTATAGGTTGTGTCCTCATGTAACATAGTAAGGTCATAGCCTATGTCTCTAGACATCTTAAACCCAATGAGAGGAATTATCATACTCATGATCTTGAGTTAGCAGCCATAGTATTTGCCTTAAAAATTTGGGGGCACTATCTCTACAGAGTTCATGTAGATGTCTTCATAGATCATAAGTGTCTTCGGTATATTTTTTCTCAAAAAGGTCTCAATCTTCATCAGAGGAAGTGGTTAGAGCTCTTGAAAGATTATGACAAGAGTCTTCTTTATCATCTGGGCAAGGCCAATGTAGTGGCCGATGCTCTAAGCAGACTATGCATGGGTAGTGTTTCTTATGTCGAGGACAGTAAGAAAAAGTTATCTTAGAAAGTTCATTAGCTTGCCAGAATAGGCGTTCACTTAGTCGATATAGATGAGGGTGATATATAGGTTCTGAGTAGTTCAGAATCATCTCTAGTTTCTGAGGTGAAAGAAAAGCGAGATAGAGATCCTATCCTTGTCAAGTTAAAAGAGTCAGTCCAGGATTAGAAAATAGAGGTTTTCTCCTAAGGAGGAGATAGTGTTCTTCATTGTCAGGGTCGTCTCTGTGATGCAGGAGTAGGTGACTTAAGGCAGCGAATTTTTGCAGAAGCACATGGTGCACGCTACTCTATTCATCCAGGGGCCACAAAAATGTACCGAGACTTGCAGGAAATCTATTGATGTAGTAGGATGAAGAGAGACATTACAGAGTTTGTGGCTAAGTTCTCTACATGTGAGCATGTTAAGATAGAGCATCAAGAGCCTAGTGGGTCCATGCTGGAGTTCAGTATTCCTACTTGGAAGTGGGAAGTTGTGAAAATGGTCTTCGTGATGGGTTTGCCTTGAACTCATCATAAGCATGATTAAGTCTGGGTCATTATAGACAAAATGACCGAATTAGCTCATTTCCTTCCAGTTGATACCTTTTATTCAGCCGAGGATTACGCTAAACTCTACATCAAGGAGTTGGTCAGATTGCATGATGTTCTGCTATTTATTATCTCAGATAGAGGTACCCAGTTCACCTCTCATTTCTGGAAAGCATTCTAACAGGGTCTTGGTACCCAAGTTCATCTCAGTACAACCTTTCATCCTTAGAAAAATGGTCAACCAGAAAGGACCATTCAGACTTTAGAAGATATGCTAAGGGCATATAAAATTGATTTCAAAGGTAATGGGGATAACCACTTATCTTTAATCGAGTTTGCATACAATATTAACTATCATTCCAGTATTCAGATAGCTCCATTCGAAGCTCTCTACGGTAGGAGATGTAGATCTCTAATTGGTTGGTTCAAAGTTAGTGAGGCCTCAGTCATATGTCCTGACTTGGTATTCAATGTCTTATAAAAAGTCCAGTTGATTAGAGAAAGACTCTGGACTAATTAGAGCCGACAGAAGAATTATTCAGATGTTCATAGAAAAGATCTCGAGTTTGAGATTGATGATCTTTCTATCTAAAGATTTCTCTCATAAAAGGAGTGAAAAGATTTTGCAAGAAGGAAAAGCTCAGTCCCCGATATGTCGGTCCCTTCAAGATTCTTGGTCGCTTTATCAAGGTAGCCTATAAGCTAGAATTTCCTTAAGATTTAGCCTCAGTTCATCCAGTCTTTCATGTTTCTTTGATCAAGAAGTGCACAGGTGACCCATTAGTTGTAGTCCCTATTCCGAGAATTGATGTTCAAAACACTCTTTCTTATGAAGAGATTAAAGTCAAAATCTTAGACTATCAGACTCGTAGATTGAAGAACAAAGTAGTCCCTCTAGTTAAGGTTCTTTGGAAAAATTAGTCCGTTGAGGGAGCTACTAGGGAAGCATAGGCATACATGAATACCAAGTATCCCCACCTCTTCTTCGCTAACTCAAATCAAGCTCAAGGTAATAGTTTTTCTTAAGCTTACTCAGTTTCATGTTTAGTGTTCATCACAAACTTGGTATGCAGTTTCATGGTCATGTTCCCATTATAAACATGGTATCAAGTACCAATGCATATTTAGTCATGCGTCAGCTCAGTTATATAATTATGTATCAGACATGCATTCTCGTTTTGAGAAACATAGTTCATCAGATCACTAAGTTATGTATTCATGAATCAGTTATACATGCATCAGATATGCATATTCTGTATTATATGTTCACCTTTTCAGTCATGTCAGTCATGAGATCATGTTCTAGTTGTTCATGTTCAGTATGTACGTCAGTTTTCTTTTTTCCCATCTCAGTCAATCTCATTCGAGGAGTAATATTTTTAGGAAGGAAATATTGTAATACCCTGTAGTTTTCCTTGATAATTTCATCTCAAGAATGTCTAGTATTAGCTTCTAAATTGAATGATGACTATTCCAAAAGTAATTTTAAATATTTTTACTATTTTTCATGTGGGAAATTCAATAAGCTATCCATCGGTATAAGATTCACTCAAATTTGATAATCGGGTTAAAAGTTATGACTATTTCAAGTTTCCATTGTAAAACAACGCCATATTAGTTAGTGGCACGCCGTTCCACAAGGGGAAATGGCATTTGGCAAATTCTAGTAGGGGTCCACGATTATGGTGCATCACGCAAGGGCCCAAGTTCAAAATTGCCCTTTTCTAGTGCCTCAGCGCAATTTCCTCCGCGTCGCATCAAAGTTTCAGGTCACAAAAGAAGGGGAAAAATGATGACTTCGCGTCGCACCATCCCTGAGTTTCCCAATTGTCAAATTCCAGTGACATGGCGTAATAGTGCCATATCACGCCAGGGTTTCAATTCGGGAAATTTTTATTGAAATTAAATAACACGTCCAGGGTTAAAAGGGTTAATTTCCCACCCCTATTTGAACCCTTTAACATGTGATTCAGCCACTTTTCACCCAAAATATACTCTCTTCTCTCAAAAACCTCTCAAGAACAACCTAGGTTTTCATAAAAGATTTAGAATCAAGAATTTCCTCCGTCAATCTTCCAGAAATCACGAACTAAGGTATGCGTAGTGTTCATTGAGGAACTCCTTTCGTTCATGAAGCCTAAGAATCTCTTTATAAGTTTAATTTTACGGATTTCTTTATGAATTTTATGTTGGGTTTGTTTAGTTTAGGTTGAGAAAGATCAATTGAATTCAAATCCATGTTGGGTGATCAATTTTATGTGGAATTGATTTGTATAAATGTATATTCATGTGAATCTATGAATAAACCCTATATGATTAAATTAGGCATGAATCATGATGATTAATTTTAGTATAATGTTGTCTACATATACTATGCCTACGATGTGTTTGATTAAATGCCTAGGTGAAGAAATAATGCCCAACTAGAATGATATCATAAAATCTCCACGTATGTGCAAGTTATGACTATCACATGTTTTGATGGAGTTCTTCTATAAATGTATTATGGATTATTATATTAGTTATATGTTCAAGTAATTTATGCTTGGTAAGTTTCCTTCCATCCAGTCTTGGGGGTACTTGTACCCAAAATATTAGATGTGTGCCTAGAGCCATGTTATGTTTTCATGATATTCTCAGTCAAGCTATGAATCCTTAGACTTCAGACAGTCTTATGACTCAAGAAATCTCTATTATCTCATGAACTCAGTCAGTTGTCAGATGTTAGTAGTATTCCATGAGTCAAAGGAATCCAGTAACTCAGCTGATGTTCAGTTCATTAAATCATGTTCAGTGTCCATTCAGATGGGAATAGAAATTAGCATCGAGTGAACCCAAGGATGGGGACACACTATCAAATGAATGTGTGATCCTTAGTAGTCATCTTTGCATTCCAGAACTATGTAGCCAGCATAGGTTGAGACTTCAACACTATTGATGAGGGTTGATGAAGTGGATAAAACACTGTTATATAAGGGCCCCACCGTTCTCGTATAGGGGATAGTATCAGGTGATGGTCACCCACATCTTACCCTTACTAGTGGTGCGGTATTGACACCCTTCCAATTAGTGTTACAAATTGGACCCCAACTCAGCCATAATGGTGTATCAGGGGCATGTCGGTTAGATAACTACTTCCCATAATTTCATGTTACAAAATCAGAACTATCATATATAGTAAATCAGTCTCAGTAATAGAAATCAGATAGTGCTTTAGATTTTAGGAATGTCAGATACAGTATGAAACTCAGATAGTTCTGTCAGATTTAGGACTATCAGATACAGTCACTCATATTATTAGTTATCTTCAGATTCAGTAATTATGTTATCATAGTATTAGTGTCATTTGTTATGTCTCATGCATGTATTTTCACACTCATGACAGTTAGTCAATTATTATTATTTTTTATGTATATGAACCCAATGCATTCATCCTACCTCATATGCATACCAGTACATTCAAAGTACTGATGTATTTGCGCTATGGTGTTTTATACTATAGGTTCAGAGACATGAGTTCCAGATTAGCAGTAGATTCTAGTTTCAGCAGTCAGAGTTAGAAGTGAGTCCTCATCATTGGAGGACATGATTATTTCCAATTATGTCATTAATTAGTTTATTAGTTAGAGATAGTTGGGGACATGTCCCATTAGCTTCTTACTCAGACAATTCAGGCAGTTAGAGTATTTCTAGACTATCATATTATAGACTTCAGTATTTTTAGTTTTATTTTGGGTATTCTATTACCCCACACAGATGATATATCATTCAGATCATGTTCAATATTGAACCTTATGGCCTTTTGGTGCATGTTTCTGCATTATTATGTTAGTTTATGTAGTATACCAGTACAAATAGCAGAAATGGGTTAGCTTGTGGTACTTTAGGGTCATGAGCACCGTGTAGCATTATGGGTATTAGATTTGGGGTGTTACATACTTGGTATCAGAGCCTAAGGTTCAATAGAGTCCTAGAAAGTCTAAAAGCCGCATCTAGTAGAGTCTGGTGCATGGGTGTGTTGTGCACCACATTTATATGCAAGAGGCTATAAGATGTTTTAGCAACGGTTTACCCTTTTACTGTATTCATGTCGTGCCAGTGAGCATAATCTCTTGACAATCTCCCCGTCTAATCTGTTTCCCCCTTTCTTTTATAGAAAATGCCTCCTAAAAGAAGAAGTGGAAATCAGTCAGCCCTCAAGCCCAAAGATATTTGGGCAATTATGTTTCTTATGCGGAGTTTAGGGCCACATTCACTACCCTTGCTCAGTAAATTGCCGCTCAAAATGAATGGCCAACATTCGTTCAGGCCAACCCAGTGGCCAATTTAGCAGTAGCTAGGATTTAAGACTTCACCCGAATAAATCCTCCATCCTTCCTCGGGTATAAGGTAGATAAGGGTCCTCAGGAATTTATTGATCAGGTTTAGAAGGTGACAGATATCATGGGGGTGACTACTGTTGAGAGTGCTGAGCTAGTTGCATATCAGTTGCAGGATATGGCTCATACTTAGTTCAAATAGGGGAAGTCAGAAAGGTCAGATGGTGCAGGTCCTATAGAGTGGGAAGAATATGTCACCAAATTCTTAGAAAGATTATTTCCACAAAAGCTTAGATAGGCTAAGGTGCTAAATTTATCAACCTCAGGTATGGCAATATGACAGTGAAAGAGTATTCTCTTAAGTTTACTCAATTAGCTAGATATACCCCCATGTGGTTATAGACAGCAGAGCTAAGATGAGTAAGTTTGCTTCAGGGATAAATGATAGCGTGGTGAATGGGTGCAGATCTGCCATGCTGAATAGTGACATTACTTTATCTAGGCTTATGACTTATGCTCCTTAGATAAAGAAGAAGAAGATTAAGCAGATGAAGAAGAAAAATGAAATAGCGAAGATAGGTAGTTTCAACTTTGCTCATCCTAAATCAGAAGGAGAAAATCATTCCCAGTTTCTTCCTAAGTCATCAGTTCCAGCTCTTTCTTCAGCTAGTGCTCCAGTTCCTAAGTCAGGGAGGGTAACAGAGATAGAGCGCCAGGCTCTAGGTACCAAGGCAGTGCTAGCAATGCCCGAACAAATCCCCTTTGTCAGACTTGTGGTAAGAACTATAAGGGTGCTTGTAGAGCTGGTAGCGATGTCTATTTCGATTATGGCTAGCAAATCCATGGAGTCAGAGACTAACCTCAGTCAGTTTATCAGAGTCATATCCGCTCCTCAGCTCAGTCCAGTCTCCTAAATTAGTAGGGTGTCACTTCTAGTGCTACTAGTAGGCTACACCCAAATCGTCTCTATGCTCTTCAGTCTCGATAGGATCAGGAAAATTCTCTGGATGTAGTTATTGGTACGTTACAAATCTTTCATGTTCATGTTTATGCTTTTTTAGATTCAAGAGCTTCTTTGTCTTTTGTTACTCTTTATATAGTAGTCGATTTCAGAATCAGTCCTGAAATCTTAGCAGTTTTTTTTAGTCTCTACCCTAGTGGGTAAAACCATCATAGCCCAGTGGGTATACAGGAACTGCCAGGTTATGATATCTCAGAAAGTCACCTCAGCAAACTTAGTCGAATTAGAGATGATTGATTTTGATGTCATTCTAATTGTGGATTGGATTCATTCCTACTATGCCACAGTCGACTGAAGAAACATAATATTCTACCTTCAGTTTCCAAATTAACCCATACTACAGTGAACGGGTAGTGTATCCGCTTTAAGATGTCAGCTTATTTCCAACCTTCGAGCATGGAAAATGATATCTAAAGGATGTGTTTATCATCTTGTTTGGGTTAAGGACACTAGTTCCAAAACTCCCAGTTTTGAATCAGTCCCAGTAGTGAATGAATATTCAGATGTTCGAAACTTCAAACTCTAAAAGATAATTAGCTATTCACCAAATTCAGTAAGTGCGAGTTTTGGCCAGGGTCAGTATCATTCCTTGGTCACATCATTTCCGATAATGGCATTAGAGTAGATCCTTAAAAGACCAAAGCAGTAAAAAATTGGCCTCGCCCTGTCTCTCTATCAGATATTAGGAGTTTCTTGTGTTTGGCTGTCTATCACAGATCGTTTGTTGAGTAATTTTCTTCTATTGCATTCTCTATGTCTAGATTGATCAAAAAAAAGTCAAGTTTCAGTCGTCAGATACTTTCAAGAAGAGTTTTCAAGAGTTGAAGACTCAACTCACCTCAACTTCAGTCTTAGCTCTCCCAGATAGTTCAGTTGGGTTTGTAGTGTATTGTGATGCATTCAGAGTGGGTCTACGATGTGTCCTTATGTAGCATGGTAAGGTCATATTCTATTCCTCCAAACAGCTTAAATCCTATGAGAGGAATTATCCTACTCATGATCTTGAGTTAGCAGCCATAGTATTTGCCTTAAGGATTCGGAGGCATTATCTCTACAGAGTTCATGTAGATGTATTCATTGATCATAAGAGTCTTTAGTATGTCTTTTCTCAAAAAGATCTCAATCTTCATAAGAGAAAGTGGTTAGAGCTCCTGAAAGATTATGACATGAGTGTCCTTTATCATCCAAATAAAGCCAACGTAGTAGCCGACGCTCTCAATAGACTATGCATGGGTAGTGTTTCTCATGTTGAGGACAGTAAGAAAAAGTTAGATCAGGAAGTCCATCAGCTTGCCAGACTAGGCGTTCGCTTAGTCGATATAGATGAGGGCGATATATGGGTTCTGAGTAGTTCAGAATTATCTCTAATTTTTGAGGTGAAAGAAAAGCGAGATAGAGATCCCGACCTTGTCAAGTTGAAAGAGTCAGTCTACGATTAGAAAATAGAGGTTTTCACCCAAGAGGAAGATAGTGTTCTTCGTTGTCAGAGTCATCTCTGTGTTGCAAGTGTAGATGACTTAAGGCAGTGAATTCTTGCTGAAGCTCATAGTGCGCGCTAATCTATTCATCCAGGAGCCACAAAGATGTACCGAGACTTGCGGTAAATCTATTGGTGGAGTATGATGAAGGGAGACATTGCAGAGTTTGTGGCTAAGTGCTCTACATGTCAGCAGCTTAAGATAGAGCATCAAAAGCCTAGTGGGTCCATGCAGGAGTGCAGTATTCCTACTTGGAAGTGGGAAGTTGTGAACATAGACTTCGTGAAGGGTTTACCTTGAACTCATTATCAGCATGATTCAGTCTGGGTCATTGTAGATAGAATGACCAAATCAGCTCATTTCCTTCCAGTTCATACGTTTTATTCAGCTGAGGATTGTGGCAAACTCTACATCAAGGAGTTGGTCATATTTTATGGTGTTCTGCTATTTATTATCTCAGACAGAGGTATCCAGTTCACCTCTCATTTTTGGAAAGCATTCCCAAAAAGTCTTGGTACCCAAGTTTATCTCACTACAACCTTCCATCCTCAGACAGATAGTCAAGCAGAAAGGACCAAGTGAGTGATCCTTAGCAGTCATCCTTACGTTCCAAAACTATGTAGCCAACATAGTTTGAGACTTCAACACTGTCGATAAGGGTTGATAAGGTGGATAAAGCATTATCAGATAAAGGCCCCACCGTTCTCGTACAGGGAACACTGTCCGATGAGGGTTACCCACAACTTGTCCTTACTAGTGGTGCGGTATTGACACCCTTCAAATTGGGGTTACAGATTGGACCCCAACTAATCCATAATGGCATATCCGAGGCATGTCAATTAGAACTGTTAGATATAGTTAATCTGTCTCAGCAATAGAACTCAGATAGTTCTTCAGATTTAAGGGCTATTAGATAGAGACAACTTAGATACAGTACAGAACTCAGATAGTTCCACTAGATTCCGGACTGTCATATACAGTCACTTATGTTCTGAGTTGTATTCAAATTCAGCAATCATGTTAGCGCAGTATTAGTGTCAGTTATTATGTCTCATACATATATTCTCATGCTTATGATAGTTAGTCAGTTATTATTATTGTTTATTTAATATGAACCCCATGCATTCATCCTACCTCGCATACATACCAGTGTATTGAAAGTACTAAGGTATTTGCGCTTTGGTGTCTTATACCATAGGTTCAGAGACACGAGCTCCAGATCAGTAGTAGATTCCAGTTTCAGCCGTCAGAGTTAAAAGCGAGTCCTTATTATTTGAGGACATGATTATTCCCTATTTTCTAATTAATTAGTTTATTAGTTGGAGTTAGTTGGGGACATGCCCCATCAGCTCCTTATTTAGATAGTTCAGGCAGTTAGAGGCTTTCTAGACTATCATATTTTAGACTTTAGTTTTTTTAGTTTGTTTTTGGGTATTCTATTACCATACACTGATGTTATATCATTCAGATCATGTTCAGTATTGAACCTTATGGACTTTCAGTGGATGTTTCTGCATTATTATATCAGGTTATGTAGTATACAGGTACAAATATCAGTCATGGGTTAGCTTGTGGTCCTTTAGGGTCATGAGCACAGTGTAGTATTTTGGGTATCAGATTCAGGGCGTTATAGTTTGTCTCAAGAGCAAGCTAGGGTTTTTATTGGTGATTCAAATTCAAGAAGGTTTCACCATCAATATTTACAAAATCGTGAACTAAGGTATGCGTAGTGTTCATTCATGGACTACTCTCATCCATGAAGCCTAAGAATCTCTTTTCTAAGTTTATGTTTATGGATTTATTTATAAATTTTATATTTGGTTTGTTTTGTTTATGTTGAGAATGATCAATTGAATTCAAATCCATGTTGGGTGATCAATTTTATATGGAATTGATTTGTATAGATGTATATTTATGTGAATCTATAAATAAACCCTAGGATGATGATATTAGAGATGAATCATGATGATTAATTGTTGTATAATTTTTTCTATATGTGCTATGCCAGCCATGTGTATGATTAGATGCCTAGATGAAGGAGCATTGCCTAACTAGTATGATATCATAAAATCCTTATGTATGTACAAGCTTATGCATATCACATATTTGATGAAGTGCTTTAATATATAAATTATGAATTGTGTTGTTGGTCATGTGTTCAAGTAATCTATGCTATGTCAATTTCTTCTCATCGAGTCCTGGGGGTACTTGTATACGAACATTTAGCTGTTTGCCTAGAGCTATGTCATGTTTTCATGATCTCCTTAGTCAAGCTATGATCCATAGAGCTCAGTCAGTTATGTGAGTCAGGAAATCTCAGAAATCTTAGTAATTTTAGTAGCTCAGTAATCTCAGTAACCTCAGTATTCCCAGTCAATCTCAGTAACTTCAGTATTTTCAGTCAGTCCTCAGAACTTAGTACATTTCGCCTGTCAACAAAACTAAGTAAATTCAGTATAGCTCCGCTAGATAATACCACTAGTATCAGTTTAGTTCAATTAATCAACTCAGTTCAGTTAATCAGTTCAGTGTCTTTCAGATGGGAGTAGGATTCAGAACTACGTAGCTAGTATAGGTACAAGATGTCACCCATTAGATAGGACTGACATACTTAAGGATCACCCTTTAGCGCATTTAAATATATAGAACTGATCCCAGGGGTCACCCACTATATTAGAATTGAATCCATAGCAGTTATCTTTATCAGTGACGTATTACTGACACGCTTCCAACTAGGGTTACAGGTTGGACCCCAGTTAGCTTAGTATGGGGCATGCTGGTTAGATGAATACATCCTACAGTTTTAATTTTAGAATCAGGACTGTCAGATACAGCCAATTCAGCTTAGTAATATAGATTTAGGACTGCCAGATATAGTCAATCCTTATCATTATAAATAGAACTTGGGATCATCCACCAAACAGGACTGATCTCAACTATGGTCAATTGGTATCAGTATCATCATATGTAGACAACACCCGCTAGATAGGACTGATCTCAGATTCAGTTACTCCGATATAGTACAGAACTTAGCTAGTTCCATCAAATTCAAGACTGTCAAATACAGTCAGCCATGTTATTAGTTATATCAGTTAGCAAAACTTATGTTATTAGCACTCATCTTCAGGACTATCAGATATAGTCAACCAGACCAGTTCTTCATACTTAAAATTGTCAGACACAGTTATCCATGTATCAGTAACGTAGTATTAGTCCCTTAGTATTCGATAATACAGTATTAGTTTCTCACTCGTTAGTGACTGAGATGTCAATGTCAGTTGAATCAGTAGTTGGAACTCAATATCCAGTCCTATCATGATCTCAGTTACAGTTACATATGCATGCATGTATTGTAACGTTTATAGTAGTCAGTTAGTTAGTATTGTTCAAGCATATAAAACTATTGCATTCAGCCTACCTCAGTACATTCAAAGTTCTGACGCATTTGCTTTATAGTGTCTTATACCATACGTTTAGAAGTATGAGCTCTAGAGAACCAGTAGTATCCTAGTTCACCGATCAGAGTTAGCAGAGAGTCCTTATCCTTCGAGGACATGATGATCACATTACAATTTCATTTTTGATTTTATTTTACTAGATGGAGTTAGTTGGGGACATGTCCCATCAACTCCTTATTCAGACAGTTTAGAGGCTTTCAGACTATAGTATGTTCAGACAATTGTCTCAGTTGCTTTGATATTGTTATACCATATTTTTTAGTTATGTATTAGTATTGAACCTTATGACCTTTCAATTCATGTTTCTGTATTTATGATATTATTACTATTATTCAGTGCTCAGTTTACAGAAATTAGTCATGGGTTAGCTTGTGGTCCTTCAGGGTCATGGGAACCGTGTAGTGTTTCAGGTACCAAATTTGGGGCATTACAAACTTGGTATCCAAGATTAAGGTTCAACATTATACTAGGAAGTCTTAAAAGTCGCATCTAGTAGAGTCTTGTACATGCATTTATTGTGCACCACATTTATTTCCAGGAGGCTATGAGATGTTTTAGGAATAGTTTCCCTTCTTTCATGTCTCAGGTCGTGCTATAGAAAGGTTCTCTAAGAAACTCAATTAGATTCTCCTCATACTTCACTTATGTCAACTTCCCCTTACTTTCAAGTTAAAAGAAATAGTGAAGCTTAAAGTCATAGAGATAGGGCTTTCTCAAATAGTCCCCACAGATAGTTAGTATGGGATTTCCCACAAGCTCAAAAGTATCCCATCAGTTCAGATATGCTCCAAAGTTGTATAGCTCTTATTCATGATCATGAGAACTCATATGTAATTAGATCCCTTCTTAGAGTAATATGATAGAATATGACCTAGAGTTAGAAGAATGAACTCAAAAGTTTAGTAGTAGTAGAGTTGGGATAACATTATCCAAGTTGAACAAATTATGTATTCATGGGGATAGATGTACCTTCTTAGAGTCATATGATAGAATATGACCTAGAGTTAGAAGAATGAACTCAAAAGTTTAGTAGTAGTAGAGTTGGGATAACATTATCCAAGTTGAACAAATTATGTATTCATGGGGATAGATGTACCAGAGTAAATCATTAGGCTTGAATAGTGCAAGTTAGCACTTAAGTTATTAATTTTATAGTAAGTATGAAGGTGTGGATATGATTGAGGTAATGTGGTATTAGTAGTCTATGAAGGAACAAAAGTAGATAATATGTTTAGTAAGGTAAGCATGTGTCGAACAGAGTATTAGTAGGTGACAATGATTGTAGTTTAGTTCAAATTTTAGTAAAGGGATCACAGACTTATGATGATGGATTAAAGATAAGGTTTAGATGATAGATTAAGTGACCATGTAGGCTCTTAGATCCTAGTAGTAATGCTAGGAGAAATAGAAAAACAGTAAGGGAAGATGATTCCCGACCCATCCTTAACTCAAAGTAAAGTTTGGTACTATAGTTAGCACGATGCCTACACATGCTTTATATCTCAGTTCCATGAACACAACTTATATTCATATGCTTCTTAAAGAATCATTTATAATTCCAATTTCTAGCAAAAGGAGTTCAGTTCTATTCCCTCAGTAATACAAATCATGTCCCATAAGTGCAGAAAACTTCAAACTCAGGTCATACAACTCATGACTCATGTACACATATCATGTTTTTAAGTAACTCAGCTTCCATGGCTTATCCTACGCCTCTACTGATCAGTTAAATTCAATCTATGGTATGCATATCCTCAGTTTAGACCTATTGGTGAATCCACGATATTTATATTATATTCCTCAGGCTTTAGTCAAGTGTCAAGTTCAGTTAGTGTCTATTCATGCTTTATGTCCTCCTGATTTAAACCTTCAGTAAGCTCTCGTTATGAACACAGTGTAGTGGAGAGCTGTTGCTTAGAAGGGAGTGAGTGGATATTTCATATTAAGACAAGATTATTGCATGCTTATTTACACGAGGGTGTTGTTGTAAAGATAGGCTTGAATATCATGTTAGTGTACAAGTAAATAGTGAGCAAAAGGTTGTATTTAGAAGTTGGGAAAGTACAGAATGTGAGTGTGTATTTGGATCCCTGACTTATGTCAGCCCCCATGGTGTAACTATCAGTATTTAGTTGCTATCTCAGTTATAGTTTAAGTTTTCAGTACTCAGTAATCAATGTTCAGTCTCAGAATTAAGCGCTTTATTATCTGTGTAAACCTTAGTTATCAAAAACTAGTATTCACTCCTAGTTATAGTCTTAGTTATGGTTATAGTATCAATTTCCATCTTATCTATAATATCAATCCCAGTCCTAGTTCAGTAATTAGGTCAGTAACTTAGTTCAATTTTGAGTTTACTCGACCATAGCATACAGTTATCAGCTATTCAGTTGTCAGCCTTCCAGTACCTCAGTTTACGAGACTATTCTAGAAACATATTGTAGTTTTGGTGTTAAATTCTTAAATAATTCAATTACCCTCAGTTTATGCTCAGTATCTCATGTCAATCAGTCAGTCCTTATCTACTATGCATGACGCTCTACAGTTGCAGTCTAGTTATTCAGACTATCATTCAATCTTACATGCGCAATACCTAACCATTAATAAGTCAGTAGATCAAATAAGCTAGTCAGTAGGGAATTAGTTTAAATAGCCTGTATTTCAGTCTGACGGGCAGTCAGACAAGTTCGTATGGTTTTGTTTTCCATCTTTCCGTCTATTCGCATTATCCAAAATCTCATGAATGAAACCATTCTCAGATGAATCAATCATGTAGATGCAATCTTGGCTCAGTTTATGTATCATGCCTCAATTTCAGATCTCATCTAATCAATCACGACTCAACTTCTAGGTTCCTTGTGCATCGCTTACGTCTTCAATATCTCTACAAAGCCAGTATTCTTAGAGGGACATAGTGTCCCAAGGTGGAGATACCCCATTATTTTCTTAACGTTCTCATGCATTAAATAAAGTTTCTCTTCACATGAAGAATCCATTTTAGAGTAGAGGGTATTCAAAAGTTGATCCTCAAAGTCCCAACCTTATCTTTACGCCAAGTATTCGGAGGTTCAGTTCTATTCATGATGTTTAGTTCGTATGTCACGTATCAGAGCAGACTCAGTGAGGTTCTCGTATTTCCGCTTATGCATGTTTAGTAAGATGGTGTTGGATTTGTTAGGATTTCTAGTTAAGTTAACAGTACTCCTTAGTCTTACTCAGTTTCATGTTCAGTGTTCATCACAAACTTGGTACTAAGCACCCTGGCATATTCGGCCATGCATTCATATATCAGTTCAGGCATGCAATTATGCATTAGAAATGTATTCTCACTACGAAAAATCCAGTTCATCAGAATATTCAGTCATGTACTCATATGTCAATTATTAGTCATGCATCAGATATTTAGGAATTAAGCTTATTATTCATGCATCAGATATGCATGTTCAGTATGTTATATTTAGCTATAAATCATAAAATCATGTTCTAGCCAGTCGTCTTCAGTATGTACTTCTTTTTGTATTCTTTTCCTCTCACTTAGTCTCATTCGAGGATGAATGTTCTCAAGGGGGATATATTGTAATACCCCGTACTTTTCCTAGCTTGAAAAGTTTCCCAAGAATGTTAGAAGCTTTATTTGACAGATGAAAACACTTTTGTACATGTGGTATTTTTAATATTTTCACTTTTTATCATATGGGGAATCGAATAAGCTTTCCATCGATACCAAATTTGCCCAAATCCGATACACGGGTGAAGAGTTAGAGCCTTTTTAGTAAGACAGTGTATCACGTGAGCCTTCAGCACGTCAAGGAGATAGCTCAAATGGCAATTGTCAATTTCCAGTATTGCTCCACGATAGTGGCATGTCGCACCGAACTTCCAGATCATATACAAGGTGTCAACGCGATAGCTCCACATCACGCCACCGTGCAATTTACCATTTGTCACTTTCTAGTGACTTGGTGCGATAGTGGCACGGCGTGCCAAGGATGAAAATTGGGAAATTTTCTCAAAAAATAAAGATATGTCCAAGGGTTAAAAGGGTTAATTTCCTACCCCTATTTAAATCCAATAACACGTGATTTAGCAATTCTTCACCCAAAATATACTAGTTTCTCTAAAGTTTCTCTCCAGAACAAGCTAGGGTTTCTATTGGAGAATCAAATTCAAGAAAGTTTCATAATCAATTTTCAAGAAATGTTCAATTGAACTTCAATCTTCTTCTAAGCATAATTTATGGATTTCTTTATGAATTTCATTTTGGGTTTGTTTTGTTTATGTTGAGAATGGTCAATTGAATTTCAATCCATGTTGGGAGATTAATTTTATATAGAATTGATTTGTATAGATGTATATTCATGTTAACCTATAAATAAATCCTATGAAGATGAAATTAGAGATGAATCATGATGATTAATTGTTGTATAATGTTTTCTACATGTGCTATGCCTAACATGTGTATGATTAAATTCTTAGATAAAGGAACATTGCCCAACTAGTATGATATCATGAAATTCCCATGTATGTACAAGCTTATACATATCACATGTTTGATGAAGTGCTTCAGTATATGAATTATGAATTGTGTTATTGGTCATGTGTTCGAGTAAGCCATGCTATGCCAGTTTCTTCTCATCGAGTTCTAGGGGTACTTGTATCCGAACATTTAGTTGTGTGCCTAGAGCCATGTTATGTTTTCATGATCTCAATAGTCAAGCTATGATCCATAGAAAATAGTCAGTTATGTGACTCTGGAAATCTCAAAAATCTTAGTAATTTTAGTATCTCAGTCATCTCAGTAACCTTAGTATTCCCAGTCAATCTTAGTAACTTCAGTATTCTAAGTCGGTCCTTAAAACTCAGTATATTCTGTCAGTCAACGGAACTCAGTAAATTTAGTTTAGCTCCACTAGACAATACCACTAGTATCAGTTCAGTTCAGTTAATCAGCTCAGTGTCTTTCAGATGGGCGTAGGATTCAACACCGAGTGAGCCTAGGGAGGGGGACTCACCCGCTAGATAGGAATGAGATCCCTAGAAGCAATCCCTAAGTTCTAGAACTACATAGCCAGCATAGGTACGAGATGTCACCCATTAGATAGGACTGACATACTCATAGATCTCCTATTATATCAGTTATCAGAACTTATGATATTAGCATTCAGCTTCAAGACTGTCAAATATAGTCAACAAGACCAGTTCTTCATAATCAGAACTATCAGACACAGTTATCTATGTATCAGTAACATAGTATCAGTCCCTCAATATTTAGTAATACAGTATCAGTTTCTCACTCATTAGTGACTCAGATGTCAATGTTAGTTGACTTAGTAGTTGGAACTCAGTATCCAGTCCTATCATGATCTCAGTTACAGTTACGTATGCATGCATGTATTCTCACGTTCATGTTAGTCAGTCAGTTAGTATTGTTTATGCATATGAACCTATTTCATTCAACCTACCTCACTTCTATACCAGTACATTTAAAGTACTGATGCATTTATGCTATGGTGTGTTATACCATAGGTTTAGAAGCACGATCTCTAAAGAACCAGTAGTTTCCCTGTTTAGTGATCAGATTTATCAGTGATTCCTCATCCTTCGAGGACATGATGATCACATTACTATTTTAGTTTTCAATTTGTTTCAGTAGTTGGAGTTAGTTGGGGACATGTCCCATGAACTTCTTATTCAGATAGTTTAAAGGCTTTCAGACTACAGCATGTTCAGACAATTATCTCAGTTTCTTTGGTATTGTTAAACCATATTTTTCAGTTATGTACTAGTATTGAACCTTATGGACTTTCAGTTCATGTTTCTGTATTTACGATATTATTACTATTATTCAATACTTAGTTTACAAATATCAGTCATAGGTTAGCTTGTGGTCCTTCGGGGTCATGGGCACCGTAAAGCATTTCGGGTACCAGATTCGGAGCATTACACATGGTGATAATAGCATAACAATAGTAACTTGTCAACTAATCTTTCATATGAACATTTTGTCAATCACTTAATAGGCATGAACTTATGCACATACTACTATGACATGTTTCAACTATGTAACTCACATCAATATTTTATCAAACACCCGGGGAGCATAGTCTATTCATATAGTTATGAACAACATGTAAGTATCATGATTACAGATACGAACTTACACATTCAAGGGGTCTTTAACATGAATACACATAACATTACACACATGTTAATTAATTCACATGAAAACTCATAATTTCTCCTGAATTATACCCCAGCTAACATCATAATTATGAATACAATCAAAATCAACATAAATTTCATGAAACTAACCAACTTGAAATTTGAAAAGGGTTCTTGAACTCCAAGGGTGGAAGGAAACCCTTGGATGAACACCTAACATACCTTGGTTCTTGAATTCGTGAAGATTGATTGTGTGTTCTCTAAGCTTAAATTTGAAATTGGGTGCCCTAGGGTTTGTCCTTCAGTAAATTTGAGAGAGGATGAGTAATTTTGCTCTTTAGAATGATTAATTTCATGTTTCTAGGGATGAATAGAAGTGGAAAAAGACTTAATTACCCCTCTGGATATGGAATTAAATAAGCAAAAATAGTGCCCAGTGATGTGCTGGGCGACGCGCCGCATCGATGGTCGATGCAATTGCTAATGTGATCCGTTGATATCGCATTAGCTCACTGGTATTTGCATTGATGGCTGGTGAAAAGTTCTGGTCGATGCGATGGGCGACGCGACACATCAAGATTGCATCGATCCACTATTTTGGACTCCCAAATATGCCTCAAAAGATGTTCGAAAAATTTAAAACTCATGCAAGAACACCTACTAACATTTCTAATCATGAATAAACCTAAAAATTGACATTTTAAGGTCGTAAGGGTCGAAAATAAGTTCATAGGAAAATCAAGGCTAAAATAAGACTAAGTGTCAATACTTAGCTTAAAATTTCTAAGTTTAGGACCTCTTTTCATGATATAAAGGACTGAGTTAGGCTTGGAAATTTTATGGGGTCTTACAGGGAGATATTTTGTCCTGAAATACAAATCATCGACATAGTATATGTAGACACTCTAATTTTTGCAGAAAAATCAAATCAAGGGCTTGGCTGATGAGTTAATGGCGGACCCATATCGCCCGTGGTGTAGTAGACTTATACGGAATACCATCTAGCTTAGAATTAAAAAAAGAGTTGAGTCTATTAATTATACAACTTCTCATAAGGTGTCACATGAACAATTATAGATGTAGGAAGTCTGTTAATTAATTCTGTAGCCACCTTAACACAATGCCCCATGTATTTTATAGGAATGTTTTCCTGAAACCTAATAGGTCTTGTCATTTCTAGAAGATGTTTATTCTTTGTTTCACCCTCTTCATTTTGTTGTTGAGTGTAGGAATAAGAAGTTTGATGTTATATTCTTAAATTTTAACCCATCTTAACCTGTTCTTATTTTCTTTTTTCAACAAATATACATGTTAAGAAACAGTCTCTCATTGAATTCCCAAAAATGTTTCACTGATAAAAACTTCCTAAAATGTTTTCACAGATAAAAACTATCACATTTGATTATTTAAAATAAAATTATATTTTAAAACCTATTATTTATGTGATGTTGTGGAGGGAAAATGCTTACAACTATATTTTCCACATCCCAGAATTATCCAAATGAAAGCACTTTCAAATAACACAAGGTCGTTGATAGTGTCTTTTATATAAAAAACTAAAAGAAGACAAAGAAAGAAGAAAAGAACTATCACTATCAAAATGACGTGCAAGTTCAAGAACAATCAACAAAATTCAGTATCAACTGTCAAAGGAAAAATTTAGGAGGAGCAATTTTTTTTTAAATCGTAATAACAAAAGCAAAGGAGGAGTGTTGAAAATTGCTTTGAGTTAATATAGTTGTTTCTGGGAAAATATGTTATTTAATTAAGAAATCTAGTTTCCAAAACTCTATTCCAATTTCAAAAGTTCTGAGCTAGATGGAATTCCCAACATTTCTTATAACCCCATGGCTATATGGGTTCCAACTTTAATATGCTTTCGAATTCCCCAATCCAAGTTTGCGATAAGGATTAGCGTGTTTGAATCCATCTATGTCTTTAAATGTGCCATATCCTTGTCATGTTCTTCCTCCTTCTTTCATTGCTCTACAGTCATACTACTAAACACAGTAAGGATTGCTAATATAGAATCTCTGGTATGGCAAGCTCTACTCTATTTGGTCAGCATCTCTGATGCCTCTGGAAAGAACCATTCTAGGAAAGACTCTTTCAACTGCCTCTAGTTGGTTATAGAGTTAGGAGTAAGTTCGTTTAACCATAGTATCGCATCTACAGATAGAGACAACGGAAATAAATGAAAACAGATAACATTTTGACCCACTCCTAGATTGTCAAAAGACTTGCAAATGGTGATAAAATTCACCAAATGCATGTTTGGATAGTATCCAGGAAAACAACCGAACAAACCCTTAAGATGAAGGAGTTGTATTATCATACTAGTAATATTAAATTTAGCTCCTGGTTCTAGAGGTGGAGGAATGATAGCTCCAGTTGCACTTACTTCATCCATTCTATCTTTGTCATCATTCAGATCAAAATGTATTGGTTGGCCTTCTTACTTTGCCCTAAAAGGGAAATTTCTTTTTACATTCTGATTTACTAGTGAAGCCATATTTTCTGTATGCCTTGGATTAACAAGATCTAACAAGTCGTCATCCACCAAAGCATCATCATCAGGATTAGGGTGATATGCCTGTTGGCCATCATTCTTCTGATTTAGTTGAGCTCTAGCGAAAATGGCTAGTCTTTCAATATCTTAAGGATCTGCCATTCTTCCAATGAACTAAGGTTCCGGATGTATTGGTAATAATGTTGCACCCAATCTCCTTGTACTTTGCATACACAATAACTCCCCTAAACAGAACAAAAACTACAAACAAAAGTAAAATTTGGGATACTTGACAAAAGTTCAATTAACAAGCAAAAACTTAATTGACAACTTTATTCCCCGACAACGGCGCCAAAATTCGATACGCCCAAATTACACCTCTCTTACAAGAGAGTAAGCAGTCACTGTCAAATATAGAATCCCACTGGGTTGGGTATCGAATCCTATAGGGAATACAGTGTTCACTAAGTATTATGACTGTTATTAGACTATTGATCTAAGGTTCTTGAGTAGAATTGGGGTTTGGATGTGTTAATAATGCTTTTTTGTTCTTGTGTAACACTGAGGTTCAGCTAATGAGAGTTAATATAAGAATAATTTCAATGTGAATGAATTAACTAGAGTTATGCTCACCAAGATGTTAAAACAGTTAAGGATGTGAACTTGTGTTTGAATTCTAACTTATGCATTCAATTGCAAGAATTTTTCAATAATACTCTCATGCGGGTTAATCCTATTAAGACATCAACCCATTAACCCAAAGGGAAAATATTTGAATTTTATATGAATTACTTCTTTTCCCAACATTCACTTTATTGTTAGACAAGTGGTGTTCATGGGCGCACTTCTCAAGTTTTCAACTAAGAGATGTCATTATAATGAAGAAAGATTCATGCAATTTCAATAGATGTTAGAAATCAAACTGATTCACAACCCCAAATAGTTCTCTACATCAAGGCTCCCATAATCCTAGTTATGGGAGTTTAGCTACTCATCTCCATATAAGATATCAAAGATATATTAATGTTCATAAATAACTTCAAGAGAGTACTTACAAAAGTTACAATATTGTTATTCTCAATCTTCAATCAAAACAAATAGAAAATAACAATTAGCTCTTAATTTCTGTCTTCCAATCTCAAGAAAAAATGTTACACAACTCTCAAATGAGAAAAAAGTATGAAACTACTGTCAAAGATCCGGAATAAACCCTAATACTTGGTATTTATATGTTTCTAGAACTGGGAATTTAAAATTCAAACTCGGAGTTACCACTTTATGCTCAACGGGTTGAGTGACGGTCCATCGTATAGACCGTCACTGGAGCTCCAGAGAGTCTATGTTCTGCTTTTATGTGATAGGTAGGCTGATGGTTCGTTGTAATACCGACGGTCTGTCGCCTAGACCGTCGCATGACTTCCAGTGGTACTGCATTTTATTTCCTAGTGATGGTTTAGGCTGATGGCTTATCGCAGAGCTAACATCCCATCGCCTGGACCATCGCAAGATGTCCAGTGTATCTATCTTCTATTTTTGGGTGACGGTTCCAGCCTACGGTTCATCGTAAGACCGATGTCTTATTGCCATAGCCATCGCTGATTATTTTCCTTTGTCTTGTCCAGTTTATTCAAGTTATTCCTCATACTTAGTTCTTATGCTAAAAATACTAAAATACCATGTTAAATACAACAGTAATTGCTTGAAAACACACAATTATCCTATGAAAAAAGTGCAAAATATTTCATCAAATTTTGTAACATTAAACGCACCAAGGGTGAATTTTAGAATCAAAAGGGCACCACGATTCCTACACATCACGTCAAGCCCTCAGTTTCCTATGACATGGAGCGATAGCGCCCCGTCGCGCCAGGTTTTTATTTCAAGAAAATTCAAGAAGATATTAGTATTTCATTCAGGGATAAAACTGTCTTTTCCCCATTATTTTAGTCCGCCCAGGTGTGATATTTAAGCTCTAAAAACTTTTTTTAAATTATTATTTAATTAATTTCCCCTAAATCAAAAGGCATTATCTCCCAATCAAGAACCCTGACTCTCAAATTCAAGGTCAATCCTCAAGAATTCACCAAGAACCTCAAGAAATCCATCAATTAAGGTATGTTAGATGTTCATCCATGGACCCCTTTCTTCCATGGAGTTCAAACAACCTTCTTAGATTATAAAATTGTGATCTTTTCAAGTTATTATGTTTTAAGTTGGGATTTCACCCATGAATCTCCAAAAACTATGATTCTATACCATTTTACCATGAAATTATTGTTATTATTCTATCCTCCTGATTTTAATATTATCATTTATTGAATTAAACAATGATTTAATGCTATTTTGATGAATTCATGCTATATCTACAAGTTCCTTGACATTTCTATGATTGTTTTAAACCATGAATTACAAGTGTATAATAAAATACCTACAAGAGTGATTTATTTAACAAGAACCTTCATGTTTTGATCTTCAAGTTTTTGTGTTATTTTACTATTATTGGTTTGAGTCTTGGGGTATTGAATACCCAAAAAATGTAGCTATTTACTTATTCTCATTTTAGTATCTTCAAAATAACTTCAGATTATGTTATGAGCATTATCAGAATAGTCAGTTAAACTCAGAATAGTCTAGTATCTTAGTGTCTTTCAGTTGGAAGTAGGATTTAGTACAGATCGAGTGCAGGGATGGCGGCTTCTTCATTAAATTGGCAGAGTTGTTAGTAGCAGTCCCTATACTCCAGAACTACGTAGCCAGCATAGGATATGAGTACTCACCCGTTAGATTAGGCTTGACTATATTGCAGGGGTCACCCATCATTTTAGGCTTAACACCCATAGTACTTTGGAAATTATATCAGTTTAGTAGATCCACACAACCATTGTTAGTACCCATTGCACGGTATTAACTTTCTTTTAACTGGGTTACAGGTTGGACCCCGATTAGCTCAAATTGGTGAATGTCAGTTAGATGACCCCTCCCACAGTCTCAGATATTGTCTCAGTTATAGTCTCAATTCAGTTATGTATTCTTAGGGTTATTTGGCCAAAGCATATAGATATCAGTATTTTTGTAGTATTTCAATTTACAAATTTTACTCAATCCATGTTATATGCTTGGTCATGCATCCCTAGTGTCCACAGATTTTCACGTATCTTCAGTAACTATAGACTGTCATACATACTCGGTATTTACAGTTTGTTCCATAATTTCAGAGCCTACAGATTTTATGTTCTCTATTCAGTGCTATATGTTTTACATGTATAATCAGTTTTTTTTATTATTCCTATTCATAAAATGATGCATATCAGCCTACCTCATTTAGCATACCAATATATTCAAAGTACTGATCGTATACTTTTCTTTTATGCTATGATGTATCATATAATAGGTGCTAACGCTTAGTTCCTGAATGACAATTAGTCCCTCAGATCATCAGCAGTACAGTAGCAGTGGTGAGTCCTCATCATCCGAGGACAAATTATATTAATTAATGTCTTTATCTCAGTAGTTAATAGAGTTAGTTAGGGCCTATCCCATCAACTTACAGTATAAAGTTTAGACATATTTTAGATACTACAGTTAGCTTTTCCAATTATTTAGATTATAGTATTTTGCCATATTCATAATTCAGTACTCGTTTCATTATTAAAAATTTATAGCTTTTCAATTATTCTTCTGCATTCATGATTATATTATTCAGTACTCACAGTAGGTACCAGCTCATGGGTTAGCTTGAGGTCCCTCGGGATCATAAGCACCGTGTAATGACTAGGGGTAGTATCAGGTCATTACACATTTGGTATCAGAGCCTAATATTTTAAAGTGTTCTAGGAAGTATGAAAGTCACATCGAGTAGAGTCTTATGCATGGGTGTGTAGCGGGCCATACCTATGGACGAGAGGCTACTAGGCATTTAGGGAAAATTTTCCCTTCTTTCAGTATTCATGTTGTGCGAGTGAGCATGAGAGCAAGCTAAACTCTTTGTCTAATGCACTTCTTCCTTCAGTTTATAGAACATGCCTTCCAAGAAGAACCGAATAAGAATAGGAACCCAGCCAGCCCCTCAACCCATCATAGCAGATCCTCTGGATGAGTATGTCTCTATGCATAATTTAGAGCTGCGTTCACTACTCTATCCAATTTAGTAGCAACACAAAATAAACAAATAGCTGTTGTTCTGGCCAATACAGTGGCTAATACTGCTGCAACCAAATTTAAGATTTCACCCAGATAAATTCTTCTTATTTCATAGGATCTAAGTCTAAAGAGAATCTATAGGAATTCTTAGATATGGTTAAAAAGGTAATGAATGCTATGGTGGTAACATCTAGTCAGAGTGTCGATTTGGCTGTATATTAAATACAGCATGTAGCCTATACTTGGTTTAAGAAGTGAAAGGTTGATAAGGTTGTAGATGCAAGGCCTGAAGAATGGGAAAAGTTTACCATAGCTTTTCAGATAGATTCTTCCCATTAGAGTTGAGAGAGGCCAGTGTTAGAATTCATTAATTTGAGGCAAGAAAGCATAAGTGTGAGTGAGTATTCCCTCAAGTTTACTCAGTTTCTAGGTATTCTCCTCATGTGGTAGCAGATAACAGGTCAAAGATGAGTATGTTTGTGTCTGGCATATCTGATAGTGTGGTCAAGAAGTGCAAGACCATAATGCTAATTAGCGAGATGGATTTTTCTAGGCTGATGGTCCATGCTCAATAGATAAAGGAGCAAAATGTTAAGGAGAAGGAGAGAGAAAACAAGAGAGTTAGGATAGGTAGTTTTAATTTTAATTAGCCAAAGTCAGAAGGTGGTAACCATCCTTAGTTTCATCAGAGGTCTTTAGCCCCAGCACCCTCTTCAACTAGTGCCCCAGTACCTAAATCTAAACTTGAAAATAGGGATAAGGCACCAGGATCTAAGTCCCAGGACAGTGTTAGCAGTGCTCGTACCAATCCTTTATGTAAGAAGTATGGCAGACACCATTAGGGTAAGTGTAAAGCAGGTAGTGAAGTGTGCTTCAGGTGTGGCAAGCTAGGTCATCAGATTTAGGAGTGTCAGGTTGTTGCTTAAAAGGGTAGGGATGTTTACCAACAGGGCCAATCCCATCAGTCGATAGTTACGTCCAGTCACTTGACTCAGTAGGGTACCACTTCTAGTACTACTAGTTGTCAGAATTCGAACAAATTATATGCTCTTCAGTCCCACCAAGATCAGGAAAATTATCCTGATGTAGTTACTGGTACGTTGCAAGCCTTTCACTTATATGGTTATGCTTTACAAGACCATGGAGCTTCTCTTTTTTTCATAACTCCATATTTAGCTGTCAATTTCAGAGTCAATCCTGAAACTCGAGCAGAGCCTTTTTCAGTGTCTACCATAGTAGGTGTTTCCATTGTAGCTAGATAGGTATACAAGAACTGTCTAGTCATAATATCTCAGAAAGTTACCTCAGTTGATCTCGTGAAGTTAGAGTTGATGGATTTTGACGTCGTTCTCATCATGGATTAGCTCAACTCATGCTATGCCTTAGTTGATTGTAGAAACAGAATAGTTCATTTCTAGTTCACAAATGAACCAGTCCTTGAATGGAGGGGTAGTACTACAACACTTAGGGTTCAGTTGATCTCATACCTTAGAGCCAAAAAGATGATATCGAAGGGGTGTATTTACCATCTTGTTTTAGTCAAAGACTTTAACTCAGAAACTTCAAATCTTGAATCAGTTCCAGTAGTAAATGAATTCTCAGATGTATTTCATAAAGATCTTCTCGGTTGTTCCTCCCGAATGGGAAATAAAATTTGGAATAGACCTTCTCCCAGATACTCAGCCTATATCTATTCTACCATACAAAATGGCTCCAGCTAAACTCAAAGAACTGAAAGAACAATATCTCCCCGTGGGGCACACCTATTTTATTAGTGTGTAAGAAAAATAGTTCTCTTAGGATTTGCATAGACTACCGTCAGTTGAACAAAGTCACAGTCAAAAATAAATATCCACTTCCTAGAATCGATGACTTTTTTGACCAACTTCAAGGTGCTAGATACTTTTCCAAGATAGACCTAAGATCAGGCTATTATCAGGTTAGGGTCAGGGAATGTTACATTTTGAAAACAAGTTTCCGAACATGGTATAGTCTCTTTAAATTTCTAGTCATATCTTTTGGTCTTACAAATACCCCAGCAGCCTTCATAGACTTGATGAACCGAGTGTTCAAGTAGTACTTGGATATATTTGTAATAGTTTTCATTGATGAGATTCTTGTTTACTCCTATAGTAAATATGAGCATGCAGACCACCTCAAAGAAGTGTTTCAGACTCTTAGAGCTTATTAGTTGTTCGCTAAATTCAATAAGTGTGAATTATGGCTAAGATCAATAGCTTTCCTTGGCCATATCATTTTTGGTGATGACATTAGATTTAATCCTCTAAAGATTGAGGCGTTGAGAAACTTGACTAGACCCATTTCTTTATTAAATATAAAGAGTTTCTTGGGTTTAACAGGCTATTACCATCGGTTTATTGAAAGGTTTTATTCTATTGTAATCCCGTATGTACAAATTAACTCAAAAGAAAGTTAAGTTTTAGTGGTTAGAGTCTTGCAAGAAGAGTTTTTAGATGTTGAAAAATTGACTCACTTCAGCCCCAGTTTGGACTCTACCAGATGGTTCAGATAGTTTTGTAGTGTAATATGATTCATCTATAGTAGGTTTGGGTTCTGTTCGCATGCAGAGAGGTAAGGTCGTAGCCTATGCCTCCAGACAGCTTAAACCTCATGAGAAGAATTACCCTAATCATGATGTTGAGTTAGCAGCTGTAGTATTTTCCTTACAGATTTAGAGGCATTACTTATATGGGGACATGTAGGTGTGTTCAAAGATCTCAAAAGCCTTCAGTATGTGTTCTGTCAGAAAGATTTTAATCTACGTCAGAGAAGGTGGTTAGAGTTATTAAAGGATTATGACATGAGTGTTTTGTCTCATCCATGCAAGGCAAATGTAGTGGCTGATGCTCTCAGTAGATTGTCTATGGGAAATATTTCTCATATTAAGGATGGTAAGAAGAAGTTTTCTCAAGAAGTTCATAAGCTTCCATGACTAGGTGTCCTCTTAGTAAACTCAGTAGAGAGTAGTGTGTGGGTGTAGAGTAGCTCCAAATCATCTCTAGTTTCGAGATGAAGGAAAAGCTGAATAGAGCTCCTAGTCTAGTTAAGTTAGAAAAATCAGTCAGAGATCAAAAGTGGAGGTTTTCTCCCAAGAGGGGAGATGGTGTTTTACATTGTTAGGGAAGATTCTGTGTGCCTGGTGTAGATGATTTATGACATGAATTATTGTAGAAGTGGATGGTGTGCGTTACCCTATTCATCCAGGAAGCACAAAGATATACCGTGATTTATGGGAGATCTACTGGTGGAGTAAGATGAAGAGAGATATTGCAAAGTTTGTAGCTAAGTACTCTACATGCCAACAAGTTAAGATTGAGCACCAGAAGCCTAGTGGGTCCATACAAGAGTTTAGTATTCCCACTTAGAAGTGGGAGGAAGTGAACATGGATTTTATGATAGGTTTGCCTCGTACCCATCATCAGCATGATTTTATTTAGGTTATCATAGATAGGATGACCAAATCAGCTCATTTCTTGCCAGTCCATACCTCTTATTTAGCCAAGGAGTATACAAAACTCTATCTCAAAGAGATGGTTAGGTTTCACAGTGTTCCCTTATCTATCATCTCAAAAAGAGTTACCCAATTTACTTCTTATTTCTGGAAAGTATTCCAAAAGGGTCTTGGTACCCAAGTCCATCTCAGTAAAACTTTTAACCCTCAGACAGATGGTCAAGAAGAAAAAACCATTCAAACCCTAAAAGATATACTGAGAGCATATGTTGTTTATTTCAAGGGTAGTTGGGATGACCATTTGTCTGTGATTGAAATTGCATACAATAATAGCTATCATTCTAGTATTCATATGGTTTCATTTGAGGATCTCTATGGTAGGAGATGTATATCTCTAATTATTTGGTTTTAAGTAGGTGAGGCCGCCGTAGTAGGGCGTGACTAGGTGTTTGATGCATTAGAGAAGGTTCAGTTAATCAGAGAGAGGCTTAGAGATGCCCAGAGCCAATAAAAATTGTATGCAGACATGAGGAGAAAGGATTTCGAGTTTAAGGTTGGTGATTTTGTGTACTTGAAAATATCTCTCATAAAAGGATTGAAGAAATTTTTCAAGAAAGGAAAACTCAGTCCCCGATATGTCAGTCCCATTAGAATTCTTAGTTGTTTTAGAAAGGTAGCTTATGGACTTGAGTTGCCCTCTGATTTAGCCTTAGTACACCCAGTGTTCCATATCTCATTGTTTAAAAAGTTTATTGGTGATCCAGCTATAGTTGTTCCCTTAGGAGGTATAGATATTTAGAATAGTCTTTCCTTTGAGGTAGTCCCAGTCGAAATTCTTGATCATGAAGTTTGTAGACGAAGGAACAAGGAAGTTCCACTAGTCAAAGTCATTTAAAGGAATTAGTCCACTAAGGGAGCCACTTAGGAAGCAGAGGGAGATATGCGGACCAAGTACCCTCATCTCTTGTAAGACCTCGCAAAGTTCCCTCATAGTCTGAGCCTTAGAGCATGTCAAGCAAAGTGTAATTCTGGCCCAAAAATATTGTGAAGTGACTTCCCAAGTGATTGGTATTTCAAACATATAGAAATTTCTTAAATTTGACTTTTGGTCATGTAGATAATTGAATTATCTTTCCAACAATACTAATTTCATCCAAATTCGGTATCAGGGTGAGAAGTTATGATCGTTTACTAAGAGTTGTAGGAACCGCTCAGGTATGACGGAAGATCTAACAAACCGTCGAGTCTGCGAAGGCCCGTCGCAACCAAGGCAATACTCTCTTTTCTGGCGTAAGTACGATGGAGAAAATGACAGACCATTAAGGCTGTGACGGACCATCGCTGGGACCATCATGCTCAGGCAGTGTGGACTCATCTTGGTCAATGTGCAACGGATAATCCAACAAATTGTCAGGCTGAGTGATGGACTATCACTTCGACCATCACACCTAGGTAGTATGATCTTTTTCTGACCAGTATGTGGCGGATGACCCGACGGATCGTCAGGTTATCGATGAACTGTTGCTTTGACCATCACAGCCCCGTTTAGTATTTTTAAGTCCTTTTTGAAAAGGGATTTTGGGTCTTTTCCCTTTTAACCCTCAGATATATTCCAAACAAATTTGATAGCCTCATTATCTACCAAGATTTCCAAAGTCTAGGGTGTCTCTCTCAAGAGCAAATCTAAAACCCTTCTCCAAGAAATCCAAGAACACACCATGGATTCTACAAATTGAGTTGAGATTTGAGTTCCCCAAGTTCAAAGGTTGCAAGAACTCTCTCTCAAGAGTAAGAAGAAGAGTTTAGAGTAAGCTCGTTCATCCAATTTTATAATTGAAGGTATGTAGGGTTTTGAACAAGGGTAACCCTTTCATCCTTGTGCTCAAAGGCTTATTTAAACTATGATTTTCTGCAATATATTAGATTTTACATGAATTTGAACTAGGGTTTTTCACCCATTTTTATTGATTGCAATATTTTGATGTTTCCCATGAATTTAGAGTCTAATGGCCTGATTTTCAGATGTTTTCATGAGAAATTACAGCTGGGTCTATACGCCATGATTTTATTCCTTGAGAAATAAATGGTTGAAATGTTTGAGATATTGAAGTATATGAGTATGTTGAGATTTTGAGACAAATTGCTGAAATATCCAAATTTCTACATGAGTTATAAATCAATATGCTATTTATTATGATTTTGATGAGTTCTAACTTGAGATTGAATTATGGGTTATTAAGACCTACTTGAGACTTGAGATTTTATGAACTATTCTGCTATAAGCACCCATGATTTAAGTATTTTGTGATTATTGAGGAATGTTTTTTCCCTTAATATAAGTATTTTCTCTAAAACTATTAGATAAGTTATTTCCCTAAACTAGAGTGTCTTTCCATTGAGATAGAATGATTTACCTAAACATTGAAACGAGATATTTTCCTAAAGTGAATGAAATGCCTTCAAGTATGTTTCAAAGTTATATGATTATGAGTTCCAAGTACTTGAGTTCAAAAGAGTTATGAGTTCTTGAACATTAAAGAAGTTTTACTCTCCATGAGAAAAATGAATGAGTTGAAGTATTGTTTAAAGTTTTCTTTAGCCTATGGGTAATGAGAATAAGAGAAGACTACTAATTTCAAAGTTAAACTATAATGACTCATGAGATTTGGGTTACATGCTACATTCTACATGATTCTTGAGCTTTATATTTTATACTTATTCAAGCCATGTGAGTTATTACTTATTGTATGCATGATTTGATTAAAGAGTATTGATGTTGTTTTATATAAATGCATCCACCCCCACATAGTCAGTACATTTACAAGTGCTAATCCACATATACATATATCTGCTACATTGTCTTATAATGTAGGGTTAGGTGCTTAGTCCCAACCTCGTTAGTGACTTTTAAGTACCTCTGTCTATATCCCTAAATTGGTGAGTCCTCCTTGTTTGAGGACCTATCATCAAATATTTTATCATTTGAGAGACTATGTTATTACTTTTAGTTCATTTCGAGTCAGTTGGGGACCTGTCCTTACAGCTCTCTAGTTCATGGATTAGTAGAGGCTTTCTCAGACTAGTTATTAGACTATGGTTATATTGAGGTTTTTCGGTATTGCTTCGTCATTTGTACCGAGTATTTTCTCCGTATTTACTTTCATATGATATGACTATACTAATGTTTGAATTATTTTGTCTTGAAATGAGTGTTATTAGTAGAAATAGGCTCAAAGGGTTAGCTTGGGGCTACTTGTAGCCTTCAGCACCGTGTGACATCCTGGGAGGCGATTATGGGTCCTTACAAACTTGGTATCAGAGCTTAAAGTTTTAAGGAGTCCTCGAGAGTTTGACAAGCCGCGTTAAGTAGATTCTTGATTATCGGTGTGTAACGCGCAAGATCTATGAGCAAGTGGCTAGGAGACATTTTTGAAAAAAAAATAGTTTCTTCTTTTAGAATCTATCGTGCCTTCAGTTGTCCCTCTCATCTAATAATTCATGCTCATCTATTTCATAAAATGCCTCTCTAAAGAGCGAATGCCTATAGGAACGATGATGAGCAACCCCCACCTGTTGATCCTTTGAATGATACTGTGTCTCATACTGAGTTTTGCTTGGCCTGTCAGGCAGTAGCCCAAGTAGTCACCGCCAATATTTGGGCCAATAACTAGGCTGTAGTTTCTAATCAGTAGGGAGGTGATGTAGATGTAGCTAGGATTCATGATTTTATGCGAATAAATCCACCAGACTGTTATGGGCCAAGGAATATGAGGACCCATATTTGTACCTTGATAAGGTAAGAAAGATCACGCAGGTGATGCATATTTCTGAGGAAGAAAGTGTTAAGTTGGCTTCTTACAGGCTGAAGGACATTGCTTATGACTGGGTTGTATAATGGAGGAGGGGTATAGGTGATAATGATACTCTTATGACTTGGTAGGTGTTCCAAGATGCATTCTTGGATAAGTTCTTTCAACTTGAGATAAGGGAGGCAAAGATTAAGGGCTAGTATGAGCAAGTATATGACCGGTGTTTCTAGGTTGGTACTGAAGAAGTATATAACTGTGATGCTGCATAAGGATATGGATCTGGCTAGGTTGATGACTCATGCCCAGCAGATAGAGGCAAATAAAATTAGGGAGAGAGATCGAGTGAAGGGTAAGAAGAGGGCTAGATTTGAGCAGCATGAGTATAGCTAGCCTAGGTTCTATGGAGGGAACCACCCTTAGTTTCAGAGTTGTCCGTCTATGCAAGTGCCTTCATCAGTTAGTGCTCTCAAGTTTATAAGCAGGCAGGAGCAATGGGGCAGATCCTTTATGTCTAGGTCGCATAACAGTGTTTATAATAGGTCCCGTTATCCTCCTTATGTTAAGGGTGGTAGGGATCATCCCGATAAGTGTTTCGTAGATTTAAGGGGTTGTTTTGGTTATGGAAAGTAGGTCCACAAACTTAGAGATTGTCCTCATGCTAGGAAGGGGAAAGAGATGCCCAACCTTACGCACAGGATACTAGTGCACCATCTCCTATACCCTATCCCGCCCATACTCAGGGCACTTCATCTAGCACTGCTGGCGATCAGTGCCAGAATAGATTCTATACCTTACCATCCCATCAAGAGTAGGAAGACTCTCTCGATGTTTTTAGTGGTATGATCCGCGTCTTTTGTTTTGAAGTTTATGGGTTGTTGGACCCCAGCTCAAGTCTCTCTTATGTGACTCCACTTGTAGTTGTGAATTTCAAAATGAGTGTCGAAAGGATTTTTGAGCTCTTCCTAGTTTCTACGCTAGCAGGGGAGTCAGTTATTGCTAAACAAGTGTATAGAGATTGTCCTGGTACTGCTCTTCATAGAGTCATACTTGCGGATTTGATAGAGTTAGACATGGTGGATTTTGACCTTATTTTGGGTATGGATTAGCTTTATTCTTGTTATGCGTGTATAGATTGTCGTACCCCTGAGGTCAAGTTTCAGTTTCCTGATGAACCAACTTTTGAGTGGTCCAAGAGTTTGGTATCTCCCAAGAGTCATTTTATCTCCTATCTCAAAGCCAGAAAACTAATATCCAAGGGTTGCATCTATCACCTAGTTAGATTGAAAGATACTAAGTCTGAGGCTCCAACTATTCAGTTACTAAAAATTGTTAATAAGTTTCCAGATGTTTTTCGGGAAGATCTCCCAGGGGTACCTCCCAATAGAGAAATAGAATTTAGGATTGACCTTCTTCCCAACACTCATCCTATTCTATTCATCCATACCGTATGGCACCTGCAGAGCTTAAAGAGTTGAAATAGCGACTCAAAGATATTGTTGACAAAGGTTTTATTAGGCCCAGTATTTCTCTTTGGGGAAAACTTATCTTAATCTTGTAAAAGAAAAATGGTTCTTTTGCATATGTGCATTGACTATTATTAATTTAACAAGGTCACAGTCAAAAATAAGTATCCTCTTTTGAGAATTGATGACCTGTTCGATCAGTTGCAAGGTGCAAGTTATTTTTCAAAGATAGACCTTAGATCCGGCTATCATCAACTTAGAGTGAGGGAATATGATATTCTGAAAAGAACCTTCCAAACCTGCTATCGTCACTTTGTGTTTCTAGTCATGTCTTTTGGGCTAACCAATGCCCCAAAACCTTTTATGGACCTCATGAATCGAGTGTTCAAGAAATATCTTGAAATGTTTATCATAGTGTTTATAGATGACATCCTTGTGTAGTTTCGTAATGAGAGTGACCAGGAAAATCACCTAAAATTTTCTTATAAACTCTTAGAGATCACCAGTTTTTCGCCAAATTCAGTAAATGTGAATTTTGGTTAAGGTCTATAGTCTTTCTAGGTCATGTTATTTCAGCCGAAGGTATTAGAGTTCATCCTCAAAAGACAGAAGCTGTGAGAAATTGGCCTAGGCCTATCTCCCTATCTGACATTAAAAGTTTCTTGGGTCTAGCAGGCTACTACCATCGTTTTGTTGAAGGTTTCTCTTCTATTGCGTCTCACATTACCCGATTGACTCAAAAGAAAGTTAAGTTCCAGTGGTCAGATTCCTGTGAGAAGAGTTTTTAGGAGTTGAAGACTCTACTTACTTCAACCCCTGTATTGACTTTGCCTGATGGTACATATGGTTTTGTGGTGTATTTTTATCCCTCTAGAATAGGTTTGGGTTATGTGTTGATGCAAAGTGGTAAGGTTATAGCCTATGGCTCTAGACAGTTAAAGTTGCATGAGAAAAATTACCCAACTTATGATCTTGAGTTAGCTGTTGTGGTGTTTGCTTTGAAAATATGCAGATACTATCTTTATGGTGTTCATGTTGATGTGTTTACTAATCATAAGATCCTGCAGTATGTGTTTACTTAGAGGGAGTCAAAACTTAGGCAGAGAAGGAGGTTGGAGTTGTTAAAAGACTATGATATGAGTGTGTTGTATCTCCCAGGAAAGGCCAATGTAGTGGCGGATTCCCTTAGCAGATTGTCTATGGGTAGTATTACTCATCTAAAGGAAGGTAAGAAAGATTTAGCTCGCTATATGCATTGTCTAGCTAGATTGGGTGTTAGGTTGCTTGATTCAGCCGAGGGGAGTACGTTGGTGTAGAGTAGTTCCAAATCCTTAGTTATTTAAGGGACAAAAAGTAGAAGCTTACTCCCAACAGGGAAATGGCGTGTTGAGAAAGTAAGGTACATTGTGTGTTTCGTGTGTTGATGATATGAGGTAGAGAATTATGGTTGAAGCGTATGGAGCATGATATTCTATTCATCCCGGCACTAACAAGATGTACCATGACTTACAAGAAATCTATTGGTGGAATGGTATGAAGAAGGACATAGCCTAGTCCATAGCAAAGTTTGCAAGTACCAACAGGTTAAGGTAGAGCACCAAAGACTTGGTGGTGTGATGCAAGAATTGGGTATAACTACTTGGAAGTGGGAGTTGGTGAATATGGACTTCGTAACTGGGTTGCCTCTTTTACGTTGTCATCATGATTCTATTTGGGTTGTTATAGACAGGCTGACTAAGTTCGCGTATTTCTTACCCGTGCATATATCTTATGTAGCTGAGGATTATGCTAGATAGTATATCCGGGAGTTATTCAGGCTGCATAGAGTTCCCTCATCTATTATTTCGGATAGGGGCACTCAATTTACTTCCAGTAGGGTCTTTGTACCCAAGTCCTTTTGAGTTCCGCTTTTCAACCTCAGATAGATGGTTAGGTTAAGAGGACATTCAAACCCTAGAAGATATGTTGAGAGAAAGTTCTCTTGATTTCAAAGGTAGTTGGGATGAGCATTTTCCATTGATAGAGTTTCCCTATAACAATTGTAACCATGCTAGAATTGGGATGGCACCATTTAAGGCCTTATATGTTAAGAGATATAGATCACGTATAGGTTGGTTTGAAGTGGGTGAAGCTGTCATGACTGGGCCTAATATAATGGTTGAAGGTATGGAGAAATTTAAGTTGATTAGAGAGAGGTTGAAGACTGCCCAGAGTCATCAAAAGTCTTATGCCGATGTGAGGAGAAGAGATTTTGAGTTTGAGGTGGGTGATTTTGTATACTTGAAGATTTCACCCATGAAAGGTGTGAAAAGGTTTGGTATAAAGGGGAAGCTTAGTCCCCATTATGTTGGCCCATATAGAGTCTTGAGCCGTGTTGGTAAAGTAGCCTATGAATTTGAGTTGCCTACAAAGTTGTCAGCCGTTCATCCTATTTTTCATGTCTCCATGCTCAAGAAGCACATTGGTGATTCCTTTATGGTAGATCCTTCAGAGAGTATTGATATTCAAAACAGTCATTCATTCGATAAGATTCCTATTGAAATTCTAGACTTTTAGATCCGTAGACTGAGGAACAAAGAGGTCCATTGATCAAATATTTATGGCAGAACCAGTCAGTTGAGGGCGCTTCTTGGGTGGCAGAAGAAAACATGCGAGTCAAGTACCCGCACCTCTTTTCCGCGAGTTCAGATCAATCTAAAGGTATTATTCTTCCTTAATTCAGCCCTTCTAATTTAAAGTTCAGCTATATGTATCTGTTCTTGCATGAGTTCTTGCAATTTTTGAGGCATTCGATAGTTTAGAGAGATTTTGAACCCATTTTAGCAACTTGCTTCAGCTATGTATACTCTATTTTCCTGTGTTCTTAGTTTAACTAGCAACATTTGAGGATGAATGTTTCCATGGGGGAGATATTGTATGACCCCGCAAAGTTCCCTCGTAGTCTTAGCCTTAGCGCATGTCAAGCGAAGTGTAATTTTGGCCCTAAAAGATTGATAAATAACTTCCCAAGTGATTGGTGTTTCAACAATATAAAATTTTATTAAATTTGACTTTTCATCATATAGATAATTTAATTAGCTTTCCAACGATACCAATTTCGTCCGAATTCGATATTGGGGTAAGAAGTTATGATAATTTTTATTAAGAGCTGTTGGAACTGCCCGGGTGTGTGACGTACATTCCGATGGACCGTCGCTTGGCCCGTCGAAACCAAGGCAATAACTCCCTTTTTTGGCCTAAGTGCGATGGCGGAAATGATGGACCGTCGCTGGGATCGTCGTGCTTAGGCAGTGTGGCCTCACCTTGGCCAATTTCTGACGGATGATCTGACGGACCGTCAGGCTGAGAGACGGACCATCGGTTCGACTGTCAGACCAAGGAACTATGTTCTTTTTCTAACCAACGTGCGATGGATGACCCTTTCATATGATATGACTATGCTAGTGTTCAAATTATTTTATCTTGATATGAGTGTTATTAGTAGAAGTAGGCTCAAAGGGTTAGCTTGGGGCTACTTGTAGCCTTAAGCACTGTATGACGTCCTGGGAGGCGATTTTGGGTCATTACAAATTGGTATTAGAGCGTAAGATTTATGGAGTCCTAGGTTGTCTAACAAGTCGCGTTAAGTAGTGTCTTGATCATCGGTGTGTAGCGCGCCACATCTATGAGGAAGAGACTTTGAGACGCTTTAGGGAAAAAAAATTATTTCTTCTTTCAGAATCTATCATTCCTATAGTTGTCCATCTAGTCTAATAATTCGTGCTCTTCTATTTCAAAAAATGTCTCTCTGAAGAGCGAATGCCCATAAGAACGATGATGAGCAACCCCCACCTGTTGATCCTTTGAATGAGACTGTGTCTCAAGCCGAGTTTTGGGTGGCCTTTCGGGTGTTAGCCCAAGCAGTCACCGCTAATGTTTGGGCCAATAACTAGGATCTAGTTGTTAATTAGCAGGGAGGGCATGTAGCTGCGGCTAGGATTTACGATTTTATGCGGATAAATCCACAATAGTTTTATGGGTCCAAGGCAGCTGAGGACCCATAGTTGTACCTTGAGGAGGTGAGGAAGATCATGTAGGTGATGCATGTTTCTGAGGAAGAAAGTGTTGAGTCAGCATCTTACAGGCAGAATGACATTGCTTATAATTGGGTTGTATCATGGAGGAGTGGTAGAGGTTATAATACTGCTTCTGTGACTTGGCAAGTGTTCGAAGATGCATTTTTGGACAAATTCTTTCCTCTTGAGATGAGGGAGGCAAAGATTGAGGAGTTTATGAACTTGAGGCAAGGCTCCATTATTGTTAAGTTGTACTATTTAAAGTTCAACCAGTTGGGCAAGTATGCTCCTGGTTTGATTTCTCTCACCTGGGCTAGTATGAGCAAATTTGTGATCGGTGTTTATGGGTTGGTACTGCAAAAGTGTAGAATTGTAATGCTGCATAGGGATACAGATCTGGCTATGTTGATGACTTATGCCCGGTAGATAGAGGCGGATAAGATTCGGGAGAGAGATCGAGTGAGGGGTAACAAGAGGGATAGATCTGAGCATCATGAGTATAGCTAGCGTAGAGTCTATGAAGGGAACTGCCCTAAGTTTTAGAGGCGTCCGTCTATGCCAGCGCCTTTATCAGCTAGTGCTCTCGCGCTTAGAAGCAGATAGGAGAAAGGATCAGATCCTTTATGTATAGGTTGCAGAATAGTATTGGTAACAGGTCCCATTATCCTCATTGTGCTAAGTGTGGTTGGAATCATCTCGGTGAGTGTTTCGTAGATTTGAGGGGTTGTTTTGGCTCTAGGAAGCAGGGCCACAGACTTAGAGATTGCACTCATGCTAGACAGGGGAACAGAGATGCCCGACCTTAGGCACAGGCTACTAGTGCACCAACTCTTGTACCCTAACCCACCCCTACTCAGGGCACTTTATCTAGCACTACTGGCGGTCAGTGCCAAAACAGATTCTACGCCTTTCCATCCCATCAGGAGAAGGAGGACTCTCCCATTGTTGTTACTGGTATGCTCCGCATATTTTGTTTTGATATTTATGTGTTATTGGACCCCAGGTCAAGTCTCTCTTATGTGACCCCACTTGTAGCTGTGAATTTCAAAATGAGTCCCGAAAGGATTTTTAAGTTCTTCCTAGTGTTTACACCACTAGGGGAGTCAGTTGTTGCTCAACAAGTGTATAGAGATTGTCCTGTTACTGTTCTTGAGAAAGTCATACTTGCGGATTTGACAGAGTTAGACATGGTGGATTTTGACCTTATTCTGGGAATAGATTGACTTCATTCTTGTTATGCATCTATAGATTGTCATACCCATGTGGTCACATTTCAGTTTCCTAATGAACCCGCTTTTGAGTGGTCCCAGAGTTTTGTATTTGGAGTTTTGTATCTCCCAAAAGTCATTGTATCTCCTATCTCAAAGTCAGAAAGCTAATATCCAAGGGTTGCATCTATCACCTAGTTAGAGTCAAAGACACTAAGTCCAAGGGTCCAACTATTTAGTCAGTCAAAATTATTAATGATTTTTCAAATGTTTTTATGGAAGATCTCCTAGTGGTACCTCCCGATAGAGAGATAGTATTTGGGATTGACCTTCTTCCAGACACTCATCCCATTTCTGTTCTACTATACCGTATGGCACCTGCAGAGCTTAAAGAGTTGAAGGAGAAACTCAAAGATCTTTTAGGCAAAGGTTTCATTAGGCCCATTATTTCTCCTTGGGGTGCACCTGTCTTATGCATGTGAAAGAAAGATGGTTCTTTGCGTATGTACATTGACTATCGTTATCTTATCGAAGTCATAGTCAAAAATAAGTATCCTCTTCCGTGAATTGATGACCTGTTTGATCAGTTGCAAGGTACAAGTTATTTCTCCAAGATAAACCTTAGATCCGGCTATCATCAACTTAAAGTGAGGGAGTGTGACATTCCAAAGTCAGCCTTCCAAACCCGCTATGGTCACTTATAGTTTCTAGTCATGTATTTCGGGCTAACCAATGCCCCAGCAAATTTTATGGACCTTATGAATTAAGTGTTCAAGCAATATCTCGATATGTTTGTCATAGTGTTCATAGATGACATCCTGGTATACTCCCATAATGAGAGTGACCATGCAAATCACCTTAAAATTGTTTTGCAAACTCTTAGAGATCACTAGTTGTTTACCAAATTCAGTAAGTGTGAATTTTGGCTAATGTTTATAGCCATTCTGGGTCATATTGTTTCAGCCAAAGGTATTAGAGTTGATCCCCAAAAGACAGAAGCTGTGAGAAATTGGCCTAAGCCTATCTCCCCATCTGACATTAGAAGTTTCTTGGATCTAGCGGGCTACTACCATTGTTTTATTGAAGGTTTCTCTTCTATTGCATCTCCCATGACCCGATTGACTCAAAAGAAATTTAAGTTCCAGTGGTTAGATTCCTGTGAGAAGAGTTTTCAGGAGTTGAAGACTCGACTTACTTCAGCCCCTATGTTGACTTTGCCTAATGGTATAGATGGTTTTGTTGCGTATTGTGATGCCTCTAGAATTGGTTTAGGTTGTGTGTTGATGCAAAGAGGTAAGGTTATAGCCTATGCCTCTAGACAGTAAAAGTCGTATGAGAAGAATTACCCAACCCATGATTTGGAGTAAGCTGTTGTAGTCTTTGCTTTGAAAATCTGCAGATACTATCTTTATAGTGTTCATGTTGATGTGTTTATTGATCATAAGAGCCTGTAGTATGTGTTTACTCAGGTAGAGGAGGTAGTTGGAGTTGTTAAAAGACTATGATATAAGTGTGTTGTGTCACTCGGCCAACGCCAACATAGTGACGGATGCTGTTTGCAGATTATCTATGGGCAGTGTTCCTCATGTAAAGGAAGGTAAGAAAAAGTTAGCTCGCAATATTCATTGTCTGGATAGATTAGGTGTTAGGTTTCTTGATTCAGTCGAGGAGAGTACGTTGGTTTAGAGTAGTTCTAAATCCTCTTTAAATTCAGAAGTGAAGGAGAAGCAAGATAAGGATCCTACTTTGGTCAGTACAGGGCAAAAGGGTAGAGGCTTTCTCCTACGGGGGAGATGGCGTGTTGAGATTACAAGGAAGATTGTGTGTTCCATGTGTTGATGATCTGAGGTAGAGGATTATGGATGAAGCGCATGGCGCATAATTTTCTATTCATCCCGGCACTACCAAGAAGTACTGCGACTTGCAAAAAATCTATTGGTGAAATTTTATGAAGAAGGATATAGATGAGTTTGTGGCAAAGTGTGCAACGTGGAAACAGGTTTGGGTCGAGCACCAAAGACCTGGTGGTGTGATTCAAGTGTTTGGTATACCCACTTGGAAGTGAGAGATGGTTAATATGGACTTCGTAATTGGGTTGCCTCTTTCACGTCGACATCATGATTCTATTTGGGTTATGATAGACCGGATGACTCAGTCCGCACATTTCTTGCCCATTCATACGTCTTATGCAGTTGAGGATTATGCTAGATTGTATATTTGGTTGTTATTTAGGGTGCATGGAGTTCCCTTGTCTATCATTTCGAAAAGGGGAACTCAATTTACTTCTCAGTTTTAGAGGGCGTTCCAGCAAGGTCTTGGTACCCAAGTCCTTTTGAGTTCCACTTTTCATTCGCAGACAGATGGTCAGGATGAGAGGATCATTCAGACCTTGAAAGATATTTTGAGGGCATGTGCTCTTGATTTCAAAGGTAGTTGTGATGAGCATTTTCCATTGATAGAGTTTGCCTATAATAATAGTTACCATGCTAGCATCGGGATGACACCACTTGAGGCCTTGTATGGTAGGAGATGTAGATCATCTATAGGCTGGTTTGAAGTGGGTAGAGCTACCGTGATTGGGCCTGATGTAGTGTTTGAAGCTATAGAGAAAGTTAAGTTGATTAGAAAGAGATTGAAGACATCCCAGAGTCCTCTAAAGTCTTATGCCGATGTGAGGAGAAGAGATTTTTTGTTTGAAGTGGGTGATTTGGTAACTTAAAGATTTCACCCATGAAAGGGGTGAAAAGGTTTGGTAAAAAGGGGAAGCTTAGTCACCGTTATGTTGTCCCCTATAGAGTTTTGAGTCGTGTTGGTAAAGTATACTATGAAGTTGAGTTGCTCGCAGAGTTGCCATCCGTTCATCCTATCTTTCATATCTCCATGCTTAAGACACACATTGGTGATTCCATTATGGTAGATCCTTCAGAGAGTGCTGATATTCAGAATAGTTTTTCATTCAATGAGATTCCTGTTGAAATTCTAGACTTTAAGATCCATAGACTGAGCAACAAAGAGGTTCCCTTGGTCAACAAATAGTCAGTTGAGGGCGCTACCTAGGAGGCAGAAGTAGAAATGCGAGTCAAGTAGCACCTCTTTTCCATGAGTTCAGATCAATCTGAAGGTATTATTGTTCCTTAATTCAGCCCTTCTAATCTAAAGTTCAGCTATATGTATCTGTTCTTGCAATTTCTGACTCATTCGATAGTTTAGAGAGATTTTAGGCCCGTTTTAGAAACTTGCTTCAGCTATGTGTACTCTATTTTCCAGTGTTCCTAGTCTAACTAGAAACATTCGAGGATGAATGTTTCCAAGGGGGAGATAATGTAAGACCCCGTAAAGTTCCCTTGTAGTCTGAGCCTTAGAGTGTGTCAAGCGAAGTGTAATTCCGGCACTAAAAGATTGAGAACTGACTGCCCAAGTGATTGGTGTTTCAACCATATAGAATTTTATTAAATTTTACTTTTTTTTATACAGATAATTGAATTAACTTTCAAACAATAACAATTTCATCCAAATACAATATCGTGGTAAGAAGTTATAATTGTTTTATAGAGAGTTGTTGGAACCACCCTTGTGCGATGGACGATCCGATGGACCGTTGAGTCTATGACAGACCGTCGCTCGGCCCGTCGCAACCAAGGCAGTAACTCCCTTTTCTGGCCCAAGTGCGACGGCCAAAATGATGGCCCGTCAAGGCTGCGACGGACCGTAACTGGGATCGTTGTGCTTAGGCAGTGTCGCCTCATCTTAGCCAATGTGCGGTGGATGATCCGACGGACCGTCAGGCAGAGCGATGGACCGTCACTTCGACCATTACACTGAGCCAGTATGTTATTTTTCAGCCCAACGTTCGACGGACTGTCAGGCTAGTGACAGACCATCTCTTCGACCATCGCAGCCCTCGTTCAGTATTTTTAAGTCCTTCTCAAAAGGGGCTTTTGGGTCTTTTCCCTTTTAACCCTTAGATATAATCCAAATGAACTTGATAGCCTCATTATCTCCCAAAACATCCAAAGGCTAGGGTTTCTCCCTCAAGAGCAAATCTAAAACCCTTCTCCAAAAAATCCAAGAACTCACCATGGATTCTATAAATTGAGTGGAGACTTGAGTTCCCCAATTTCAAAGGTTGCAAGAACTCTCTCTCAAGAGTAAGAAGAAGAGTTTAGATCAAGCTCGTTCATCCAATTTCATAATCCATGGTATGTGGGGTTTTGAACAAGGGTTATCCTTTCATCCTTGTGCTCAAAGGCTTATTTAAACTATGATTTTCTGCAATCTATGAGATTTTACATGAATTTGAACTAAGCATTTTCACCCATTTTTATTGATTGCAATATTTTGATATTTTCCATGAATTGAAAGTCTAATGGCATGATTTTCACATGTTTTCTTGAGAAAATTATAGCTGTGTCTATACTCCATGATTTTAATCCTTGAGAAATTAATAGTTGATATGTTTGAGATATTGAAGTATATGAGTATGTTGAGATTTTGAGACAAATTGCTGAAATTTTCAGATTTCTACATGAGTTATGAAACTATATGCTATCTATTATGCTTTTGATGAGTTCTAACTTGAGATTGAATTATGGGTTTTTATGCCCAACTTGAGAGTTGAGATTTTATGAACTATTGTGCTATAAGCACCCATGATATGAGTATCCTAAGATTATTGAGGAATGTTTTGACCTAATGGACATTGAGTTTTAAAATCCACTCTACTACATGAGATTATAGATTTGATTATTGTGTTCTTATTGAACCATGAGATTATTCAAAAGTAGATTTTCATGAGGTGAGTGAGATAATCTAAGGGGAGTAGTATTTAGCATCGAGTTGGGTAAGTTACTACAGTTTCTTACCCCAGAACTACATGCCACCGTAGGTCGGGCCTAAGGCTGAGATTATTTTTTGGCCTAAGACCAAGATATTGGGCCCAAGCCTGAGATAAGTTAACACTGAGTTGAGTTTATACTCCTTGGCAAAAGTATGCCACCTCTCCCCAACGTGAGGTCTCTTTCTTAAGAGGAGAAAATGTTAGACTCAATGTAGCTCGCATGGTTTATGTCAGTTAAGAGAACCTCCCTTGATACAAGTTATTTTCCTAACAGTAAAGTTGCAGATTTTCTCCCTAAGACAAAAGTATTTTTCCCTTTATATAAGTATTTTCTCTAAAACTATGAGATAAGTTATTTCCCTAAATTAGAGTATCTTTCCATTGAGATAGAATGATTTTCCTACAGCTTGAAATGAGATATTTTCCTATAGTGAATGAAATGCCTTCAAGTATGTTTCAAAGTTATATGATTATGAATTATAAGTACTTGAGTTCAAAAGAGTCATGACTTCTTGAGCATTAAAGAAGTTTTACACTCCATGAGACATATGAATGAGTTGAAAGTATTGTTTAAAGTTTTCTTTAGCCCATGGGTAATGAGAATAAGAGAAGATTACCAATTTCAAAGTTAAATTATGATGACACACGAGATTTGGGTTACATGCTCCATTCTACATGATTCATCATCTTTACATTTTATACTTATTCAATCCATGTGAGTCATTACTTATTGCATGCATGATTTGATTAAAGAGTATTGATGTTGTTTTATATAAATGCATTCACCCCCATATACTTAGTACATTCCCAAGTGCTGATCCACATATACGTCTATGTACTACATTGTCTTATAATGTAGGTTCAGGTGCTCAGTCCCTGCCTCGCTAGTGACTTTTGAGTACCTCTGTCTACATCTCTACAGTGGTGAGTCCTCATGGTTCGAGGACCTATCTTCAGACATTTCAGCATTTGAAAGACTATGTTATTACTTTCTGTTCATTTCAAGTCAGTTGGGGACCTGTCCCAAAGGCTCTCTAGTTCATGGATTAGTAGAGGCTTTGTCAGACTAGTTATCAGATTGTGGTTGTGTTGAGGTTTTTCGATATTGCCTGGACGTTTGGACCAAGCATTTTCTCCGTATTTCCTTTCATATTATATGACTATGCTATTGTTTAAATTATTTAATCTTAAAATGATTTTTATTAGTAGAAATAGGTTCAAAGGGTTATCTTGGGGCTACTTGTAGCCTTAAGCACCGTGTGACGTCCCGGGAGGCGATTTTGGGTCGTTACATGTCTTCTCAGCAAATCCAAATTCAGTATAAGTTACAAAATCTTCTTAGGATTTTTCTCTATCATGATCAGTTTTAGTTGAACATCATGATCATATCATTCATCCAGTCATGCATTTCATGCATCAGATATGCATATTCACTGTGTAAACATAGATCATCAGTTTTTGCTCGGCTTAACCAATCTCATTCGAGGACGAATGATCCCAAGAGGGAGATATTGTAATCCCCAGTATTTAATTAGTGCATTCTAAGTCCCAATACATTATTATTCGTATATAAAATTTCTGAAACACTCATTATTATCTAGTTTAGAGTCTGTTATTGCGTAGGAAATTCAATTAGCTTTCCAACGATATAAATTTTTTCTAAATTCGATAACCGAGTAAGAAGTTATGGCGATTTTAGGTTTTACTCATTAAACACTATCAATTTAGCCCTTAGCACGTTGCGGAGCCAGCATAAATGATGATTGTCAATTTCCAGTGAATCTCTGCGAAACCATCGCGTTGCGCCATCAACGAAAATCCCAATTGTCCTTTTCCAGTGTCCTATTACGATAATGGCACATCGCGCCAAGGTTGAATTTTAGAATCAGAAGGGCACCGCGATTCCCCCACATTGCCCCAAGCCCTCAGTTCCCAGTTTTCAATTTTGAATAACACAACGTGATAGCGCCCCGTCGCGCCAGGTGCACATTTTGGGAAAATTTTATGAAAAATTAATATTTCATTCAGGGATAAAATAGTCCTTTCCCTATTATTTTAGTCCGCCCTGGTGTGATATTTAAGCCCTAAAAATGTTTTTAAAATCATTCTTTAATTAATTTCCCCCAAATCAAAAGGCTTTCTCTCCCAATCAAGAACCCTAGCTCTTAAATTCAAGGTCAATCCTCAATAATTCACCAAGAACTTCAAGAAATACATCAATTAAGGTATGTTAGATGTTCATCCATGGATTCCTTTCATCCATGGAGTTCAAGCAAGCTTTTTAAATTATAAAATTGTGATCTTTTCAAGTTATTATGTTTTAAATTGCGATTTGACCCTTGAATCTCCATGAACTATGATTCCATACCATGTTACCATGAAATTATTATTATTATTCAATCCTCCATGTTTTAATATTATCATTTATTGAATTAAACCATGATTTAATGCTATTATGATGAATTTATGCTATTTCTAAAAGCTCCATGACATTTCTATGATTGTTTTAAACCATGAACTACAAGTGTTTGATAAAATACCTACAAGAGTGATTTACTTAATAAGAGCCTTCATGTTTTGATCTCCAAGTTTTAGTGTCATTTTACTATTATTGTTTTGAGTTCTTGGGTATTGAATACCCGAAAACCATAGTTGTTTACTTAGTGTCATTTCAGTATCTTTAGAATAACATCAGATTATGTTATGAGCATTATCAGGACAGTCAGTTAAACTCAGAATAGTCTAGTATCTCAGTGCCTTTTAGTTGGGAGTAGGATTTAGCTCTGAGCAAGTGCAAGGATGGCGGGTTCCTGGTCAGATAGGCAGAGTTGCTAGTAGTAGTCCCTATACTCCAGAACTACATAGCCAGCGTAGGATATGAGTAGTCACCTGTTAGATTAGGCTTGACTATCTCGCAAGGGTGACCCGTCAGTTCAGGCCTAACACCCTTAGTACTTTGGACAATTATATCAGTTTAGTGGATCCACATAGCCATTCGTAGTACCTGTGGCACGGTATTAATACCCTTCCAACTAGGATTACAGGTTGGACCCCGATTAGCTCAAATTGGGGAATGTCGGTTAGATGACACCTCGCACCATATCGAATATAGTCTTAGTTACAATCTTAGTTGAGTTATGTAGTCTTAAGGTTTTTTGGTCAAAGCATAAAGATATCAGTATTTTATCATTTAATCCATGTTATATGCTTGGTCATGCATCCCCAGTGTCCAAATATTTTCACGTATCTTTAGTGACTATAGACTATCATGCATACACGATATTTATAGTTTTCTGTATAATTTCAGTGCCTACAGATTTCATGTTCACTATTTAGTGCTATATGTTTTACATGTATAATCAGTTAGTTATTATTATTCCTATTCAAGAAATCATGCATATCAGCCTACCTCATTTAGCATACCAGTACATTCAAAGTACTGATCACATACTTTTTTTTGCACTATGATGTATCATTCATAAGTGCCGATGCTTAGTTCTCGGATCACACTTAGTCCCTCATATCATCAGTAGTACAGTAGCAGTGGTGAGTCCTCATAATCAGAGAATAAATTATATTATTTCATGTCTTTATCTTAGTAGTTAGTAGAGTTAGTTGGGGCCTGTCCCATCCACTCACAGTATTATGTTTAGAGGCTTTTCAGACACTACAGTTAGCTATTCAGATTTCAGTATTTTGGCAGATTCATAATTCTGTAGTCATTTCATTATTAAAGCCTTATGGCTTTTCAATTATTCTTCCACATTCATGATTATATAATTTAATGCTCATAGTTGGTACCAGCTCATGGGTTAGCATGTGGTCCCTTGGTATTGTAACCACCGTGTAATGACTAGGGGTAGTCTCGGGTCGTTACATTAATCTTTTGTTTACATGATTTGTGTGCTTGATGAAAGACGAGATTGCCCTAGAGATTTAAAATACCGCAACGGAAAAACCAATTAAGGCCTCACCACAATGCGGTAAGTGGGTCATCACGATACCCACTGTGATACGGTGGAATCGCAGTGACTCTGTGGATCATTACAATTGTTGTTTTGGGGTTCACTGCGATGCGGTGCAACCGCAGTGACCCTCTACAAATTTACAAATGCTGAAATGGCTTTCATGAAAACTCGATGACATGATCATCGCGATAATCACCGTAACGCGGGCTAATCGCGGTGAACTACTATTTTGCCAATTCAAATGTGGTCCAATCCCCATTAAAATATCCTAGAACTTACCCAAAACAAGCTATTTTCAAGATTCTAAGTGTTACAAGTACGTACTAAGGGTTGGACTGAGCAAGAAATATTCGGGGTATTACAATGATGAACAGAGACGATACCCCATCTTTTGAATTGTCAAAATTTTTTTAGCAGTATGACTTTTTTTAAGATTTTATGCACTTCAAGGATGAATATGATTATTACTTTGAAAGATTGGGTTAAGGAGTCATTAATTTTGTATGGTAACATTTTATTGGAATGATATGAATAGCTTGCAAGTCTTGGTATGATGATACCAGTATTAATATACCTAATGAACGACTCCATGATTAATGTTATGTTAAAGATGTTTTAATTAGTCTCTAAAGGTGATACAAGCAAAATTTCCTCCAAACCTCTGGAAAGAATATGTGGTTGCCTTAATGTTTTCGAGTACACTAGAATATATATTTTTGCAACAACAACTTCAACGCAGGTTCAAGTATAAAACAAGAACCCTTATGAAGTTATGTAACACCCTTAACACAAGATCAAAAAGACCTTTCAAAGAAGTGTTTTTTTTGGAAAATTAGATGAAATAGAATAAGGCCAAGTCTCCCATCTTCACGAAGTTTCCTTAAGAAAATAATTCCCCTCAAGTAACCGAGTTTATACAATTTTCCTTGCGGGATAAAATGGCCTAACAATCTGAATGTAGTGGTACCTCAAACGATCAAATTCTCTTTTGACTCACCCAAAGATTAGATGATCACACAGAGTATTTCAAAAAGGAAGAAGTGTTTTATTGCAGAAAATTTCATACATAAACCTATGGCTAAATGTAGGTTTATATAGCCATTAGTTTCTCCTTCCGAAAGGTGGCAATGATTCTCCAAAAAGGTGGCAATGGTTCACCGGAAATGTGTATCCTTTCATAATAGTCATGTCTATCAATTCGAAAAAGTGCATCCACAACCATCCAAATAGACATACCTTTTCCCAAAATAGTGTGTCTTTTACTCGAAGAGTTGTGTCCCTTCTAAGAAACTTTTTATTTTCCATCCACACCTATTGAACCCAACAATCCCCCACATAAATGGGGAATGGCTACTCTTTGAAAAACTTTACGGACAAGTATATGATCATCAAGCAAAGAATGATTGCATCTGGATAAGTGGGTTTCTCTTTGATCTTTCCGTAGTGAACATACATTGGATGCACTCGGTTAATCGGTAGATTTGATATTTTTGAACTATCAAGCTTTAATGTACACCTAGACAACACATGTCACACAACCAGCCTTTTATAATTTATGGTTCTCAGAATTTTGTTCATTTTAGTCATGAACACGTCCCAGTCTCATGAGATCTTAGAGAATAGGCCTTTACTAACATACTCTTTGAAGCGACTTTCACTTTGCCCTCACATATGTGATTTCTAAATGTTCAATCTTATAGATTAAATTATTTGGTCAAATCTATAAAACTTAGATAATCATTTAAAAACTTTACTCCATAAGTCTTATCTTTATTTACTAAACCTTATCTATATCATGGGAATGGGTTGGGTATATTGATAATGTTTAACCTATCCGACAGAACTTTGTTTGATCTCCTTGAACCTAGCTCTTGGGATCTCCAGTATTCTAGGTAGAGTTACCACCATGTTGACTTATCCTAGGACGTAAACCCATTCCCTTAGATATCCTCTCAACTCCTTCTCTAGATAGGCCTTTTGTAAGTGGATCCAGTACATTATCCTTTGACTTCACAAAGTCAACAGTGATATTACCATTAGAAAGAAGTTCTCTAATGGTATTATATCTCCATCTTATGGGATGAGATTTCCCATTGTACATCATGCTCCCTGCCCTACCTATTGCATCTTGACTATCATAGTGTATACATACTAGAGCCAATGGTTTGGGCCAATAAGGAATATCTTTCAAGAAATTCTGGAGCCATTCTTCTTCTTCACTGGCTTTATCTAATAGAATAAATTCTGATTCCATTATAGAGCGAGCAATAAATGTCTATTTGGATGATTTTTAAAAGACTTCTCCTCCCTTTATAGTAAATACATACCCACTCACGGATTTTACTTCATTCAATCGAGTGATCCAATTTACATCACTATATCCTTCAAGTACCACGGGATATTTATTATAATGCAAAGTATAGTCTTGAGTGTATTTAAGATACTCCCAAACTCTTTTCATTACCATCCAATGAGTTTTATTGGGATTACTCGTGTACCGAATTAACTTACTAACAACACATGTTATGTCTTGTGGTGTACAATTTATGATATACATTAAACATCCCAACACTCTTGCGTATTCCAAATGTGAGTCACTTTCACCCTTATTCTTTGAAGTACAAAACTCACGTCCATTGGAGTCTTGGCATTACCAAATTTTGAATACTTGAATTTTTCAAGTACCTTTTTGATGTAATGAGATTGTGACAATACAATCCTTGCGGAGTTCTATGGATTCTTATTCCTAAGATTACATCCACAACTTCAAGGTCTTTCATATCAAACTTTCTCTTAATCATTCATTTTGTAGCATTTATGTCTGCAATGTCTCTACTGATGATTAACATATCATCTGCATACAAACAAACAATGACCTTTTCATTTGGAGTGTCTTTAATATAAACACATTTATCATATTCATTTATCTTGAACCCATTTGCCAACATAGTTTGGTCAAATTTCATATGCCACTATTTAGGTTCTTTTTTTAGTCCATAGAGTGACTTAACTAGTTTTCACACCTTCTTTTTTTACCAGGAACCACAAAACCCTTGGGTTGTTCAATGTAAGTTTCTTCCTCCAATTCTATATTTAGGAATGTTGTTTTCACATTTATTTGATGAATTTCAAGACCATAAACCGCCATCAAGGCAATTAATATCTAAATTTATGTTATCCTCGTTACATGCTAGTATGTATCAAAGTAATAAAGTCCTTTTTTTCTATTTGGAAGACTTTTACTACAATTCTTGACTAGTATTTTTCAATTGTGCCATCCATTTTTATTTTCTTTTTAAAGATTCATTTAGAACCTAAAGGTTTATTTCCTGGAGAAAGATCAACAAACTCCCATGTATAGATGCTTAAGATTGAAACAATCGCACTATTGGCTACCTCTTTCCAAAAGGATGAGTCTGAAGATGCCATCGCTTCTTTAATTGTTTGAGGCTCATTTTCAAAGATAAATATTACAATCTGATCCAGACAAAGTTGACATTCTTTGATGTGTACTACGTCTTGAATTTTATTCATTATGTACATCCTTACTTTGTTTATCCCGAGGTCATTTAGACCCCCACTATACTATTCCTGTCTTGTTTTATATGGATAAATGTGTTTAATGAATTTAGCATTATCTAATTTAATTACCTTATTTTCATTGATATCCAGATGATAAGATTTATGAATCATCAACCAACATGCTTTACTACTTTTAGCATATCCTATGAACACACAGTACACCGTCTTAGGCCCTATTTTTGTCCTTTTAGGTATAGGAACTTGGATTTTCTCTAGACACCCCCACATATTGAAATATTTCAAGTTAGGTTCCCTTCATTTAAATTTTTCATATGGAATTGATTCTTTCATACTATGGGGCACTCTATTGAGTATTCGGTTAGCTATACGGATATCTTCCCTCCACAAGTTTTGCAGTAAAGCTAAACTTATAAGCAAGGCAGTCATTATTTCCTTCTAGGTTCGGTTTTTCTTTCCACAATTACATTAGACTGAGGTGAATATGGGACCGTAATTCGATGGATAATTTCATTCTCTACACATATTTCTGGAAAGAGAGATTCATATTCTCCGTCACTATCACTTCTTATAGTTTAGATCTTTTTCTCTAACTAATTTTCAACTTCTGTTTTGTATTGCCTAAAAAATGTATTTTTTCATCATTGCTGTTTAACAAATAAACATAACAATATCTAGTGCAATCATCAATAAAAGTTATAATATACTTTTCCCACCACGAGATGGTGTTGGCTTCATATCACAAATGTCTGCGTGAATTATGTCTAAGGGATTGAAATTTCTTTCAACAGAATTATACGGATGCTTAGCATACTTTGATTGCACAAAATTTGACATTTTAATTTATTGCACTCAAAGTTTGAAAAAACTTTTAAGTTAATTAGTTTTTGAAATGTTTTGTACTTGACATGTCCTAAATAACTACGCCACAAATCGTTTGACTCTAGCGAGTAAGAAGAAGTCTCAAATTTCTTCATTTCAAAAAACATTACATAAAGTTTGAAAAGGTCCTCATTGAGGTAGCCCTTTCCTACATTTTTTTCATTCTAGCTTATTACAACTTTCTCTAAAACAAATACAAACCCATTTTTAATGATAAGTGTTGTCTGTAATAAGTTTTTCCTAATAGTAGGAACATGGAGAACATTGTTCAGAGTAAACACCTTGCCAAAAGTCACTTTTGGAAATATTTTCTCACTTCCTTCAACCTTGGTTGTTGTATTATTTACCATGAAGATCACTTCTTTGGGACCAATGGAATCATAAGTAGTAAAAGCTTCTTTGTTCGCTCAAACATGTCTAGTGGCTCCCAAATTAAACCACCATTCAATTGGATATCCAACTAGATTGCTTTTAGTGATTATATCATAATGATTTTCAATCCTTCTAGTTGTTTCAAATATGTTTATCTAATCTTTTTTTTTTGTCTAGTAGACTTCTTCATCTTCTTATTATTTGGAGCATCATCCTTAATAGGATTTGCAACCATTAATGATGATTTTTCATTCAGTTCATTATCCTCATCTATCTTGGAATGACTCATCAGATTGTTCAAATCAGACAATTGATTTCCAATTATTATTATTATTATTAATATTATTATTATTATCTAAGAATATGAAGATATATACTTGTGAACATTTGCATTGAAAGTTTCAAAGTGACATTATTTGCTTCCATTCTTTGAAATTCATACTAAAATATTTTTCTATTCCTCTGTAGTTTTTATTGCTAGAGCAATACATGAACGACTTAATGACGCAATATTGGTAGTCATTGGTACAACACCATTCACAACCAAATCAATTTATTATTTAGTTTCATTCATCATTTTCTTGTCAATCTTAGACATACTCTATAGTATTTTAAAATACTAACAGTAAAGAATGTAATCTTTAGCCAACTTGTTTTTAGTCAATAATGAAGTTGTTATATCTTCAAATCATCAACCGAATAAAATATGAAACATCATTAAGTTTTTATGACTTCAAATCATAATAAAATTCAAACAGAGTAAAATCCCACAGACTTTAAACTCCAGAAACCAACACAGAGATCTTAATGAATAGGTGAAGTTCTTATATTCTTCAAACCAAATTCTCATAATGATTTCTCGATGTTCATAGAGGTTTTGGTTTTAGTGGTAGAAATGGTGATGGAGCTGCTCTTTTGGATTTTACGAGGGACTTTTTGCTAGTGGTAGTGAATGTGAAATTTCCGAAGAAGGAGGATCACATGATCACTTTTCAAAGTGCGATAGCCAAGACTTAGATTGACTTTCTATTACTTAGGAAAGGAGATAGGGTGTTATGTACAGACTGTAAAGTCATTCCAAGTGAGCATCTTTTGATTAAGAGGAGAAAGAAGAAAAGGGCCAAGGAGGGTTGACCTAGGATTAAGTGGGGTGGCGTGATACTAGTTAGTGCTCTAGAGATAGGGAATAAGGTGACGGGAATAGGCATGTGGGAGTGCAGGGGGACGTTGATGTTATGTGAGATAGGGCTACCAACTGCATCATCGAGACTGCTAAAGAAGTGTTGGGTGTTTCGAGGGGCCAGGCAGGATGACCTAAGGGGGACTGGTGGTGGAATGAAAAAGTGAAGAAGAAAATTGAGATTAAGAAGGGGGCATATGTTAAATTGATTGAGAGTAAAGATGAAAAGGAGAAGCGGGTAAATAGGGAGTCTTGCAAAGTAGCAAGGAAGGAGGCTAAGTTAGTAGTTATGGCTGCTAAGACTAAAGCATTCGAGATCTTATATGCGGGGTCAGAGGAGAAAGGCAGGGAAAAAAAGTTGTATAGGATTGCTAAGGCTAAGGAACAGAAGAGTTATTACCTCAATCAAGTGAAGTGCATTAAGGGGGAGGATGGTAGTATTTTGGTGGAGGATGTTCACATTCAGAAAAGATGGTAGGAGTACTTCCATAGACTTTTGAATGAGGAGGGGTACAGAGGCATTGAGTTAGGGGAGCTGGAGCACTCAGAGGAGAGTCATGATTTTAGTTATTGTAGGCATTTTAATGTTGAGAAGGCAAGAGAGGCTATTCGTAGGATGTGGAGGGGTAAAGCGATGGGGCCTGATGAGATTATGGTGGATTTTTGAAGTATACTAGTAGGGCAAGTTTAATGTGGTTGACTAATTTATTTAACGATATTTTGAAGACTACGAGAATGCCTGAGTTTTGGAAATAGAGTATGATGATTCCATTATATAAAAACAAGGGTGACATTTAGAGTTGCAATAACTATAGGGGTATTAAGATGTTGAGTCACACTATAAAGTTTTTCGAAAGGGTGGTTGAGCAACGATTAAGGAGGGTCATGTATGTTTCAGAGAATCCATTTAGATTTCTGCCTGGTCACTTGACGACAGATGCATGTCACCTGGTGAGGAGATTGGTGGAGCAGTATAGAGAAAGACAGAGGGATTTGCACATGGTGTTCATCGACCTGAAAAAGACATATGATAAAGTCCCAAGGAAGGTTCTTGGGAGATGTTTGGAGGTAAGAGGGGTCCTGGTGGCATACATCAGAGTTGATAAGGACATGTACGATGGAGGAAAGACTCAGGTGAGGATGGCAGTAGGAGACTCAGAGCATTTTCTGGTCGAGATAGGGTTACATCAGGGATCAACTCTTAGCCCATTCCTATTTGCATTGGTGATGGACGTGTTGATGTGGAGTATTCAAGGTGAGGTGCCTTGATGTATGTTATTTTCAGATGATGTTGTGCTGATTGATGAGATGTGGGGATGTGAATGATAAATTAGAGGTTTAGAGGTAAACCCTTGAGTCTAAGGGGTTCAGGTTGAGTAGGTACAAAATGGAGTATTTGGAATGCAAGTTTAGTGACTTGATGTAGCAGGACTAAGTGGTGGTTAGGTTGGACTCTTAGGATGTTTTTAAGAGGGATAGTTTTAAGTATCTTAGGTCTATTATTCAGGAAAATATTGAGTTAATGAGGATGTCTCTAAGCGTATTAGACCAGATTGGATGAAGTGGAGGCTCTCCTCGGGAGTTTTGTCTGAAAAGAAGGTGCCTCTTAAGTTTAAAGGAAAATTCTATAGAGTGACAGTCTATCCGGCCATGTTGTATGAAGCAAAGTATTCGCCAGTCAAGCACTCCCACATCCAAAAATTGTAGATAGCGAAAATTAGAATGTTACGTTGGATGTGTTGAGTTACTAGAGGGGACAGAGTTAGGAATAAAATTATTCAAGGGATGGTGGGAGTGGCTTTGGTGGAGGACAAGATGCGGGAAATAAGACTGAGATAGTTTGGGCATGTGATGAGGAGCATGGATGCCTCAATTCATAGGTGTGAGAGTCTAGATTTGAGTGGCTTCAGAAGGAGTAGAGGTAGAACGAAAAAATACTAGAGGGAGGTAATTAGGCATGACTTAGAGCATCTTCAGCTACGGAAGATATGACCCTAGATAGGAAGGTATGGAGGTCGCAGATAAGAGTTGAAGGCTAGTGTGGGTGTATGGGTTATAGCAAGTAGTCAGAAAGGATTTTTTATAGCCGAGTAAGCAAGCCTAGGACTATGTCCCTAGGTTTCTTTTGTATGTGAGTGAATGTTACTACTAGATGGGTGTCCTATTTTTTAATTTCTTAGTTCCTATTTTCTTTTTCGTGTTGCGTTTATTTCTCGTAATTTGTATTTCTCTAATTTCTATTTGTATTATTTGCTCTTCGTATTTCTGTTATGTCATCCATCCTACTTCATGTGTATTTATGACCTTGTGTACTATTCTTTATCTTGAGCCAGGGGTCTATTGAAAAGAACCTCTCTACTTCTTCAGAGGTAGCAGTATGGACTGCATACATCTTATCCTCCCCAGACCCCACTTTGTGGGAATACACTGGGTTTCTTGTTGTTGTTGTTGTTGTTGATTTCTCGATGAAGTTTTTATATTCCTCTAATCGAAGGAGTAGAAATCAAAAAAGTTTAATCTTTACAAAATCAGACCCAATATAGATTAATAGCAATAAAAAAAATTCTTTACCAAACAAGCACAAAAATAAATATTTTTATACTTTCCTTAATATTGTTTTTCTCAATTTTTATAAAATATGTCTTTTTAAATAATAATTTTAAACACATGTTCAAATTAACATATGAACAATCAAATGAAGTTTTAACTCTGTATTTACAACTTTGAACTTTTATAAATAAGTTCAACCCAACTTATGAACATTTTTAAGTTCAAACTATTTTCTGGAAAATTGCAAAACCAAATGTTAAGAATTCCAACACAAGTTCAACGAACATATGAACTATAAAAATAAAGTTGTAAGAACTCCAAAAACAAGTTCAAAAAGTTGAAGAACTATCAAAATGAAGTTCAAATATTTACTGAAAAACAGTAAACGAAATAAATATAGATTAGTAAGTTATTTCCATAAGATTGTTGCCTTAATGTTTTCAGGTACATAAGAATCTATATTTTTGCAACAACAACTTCAACACAAGTTCAAGTATAAAAAAAGAACACTTATGAAGTTAAGTAACACCCTCAACACAAGATCAAAAATACTTTTGAAAGAAGTGTGTTTTTCAGAAAATTAGATGAAATAAGGCCAAGTCCCACGACTCCACGGAGTGTCATTAATAAAATAATTCTCCTCAAGTACCCGAGGTTATGAAATTTTCCTTCTAGGATAAAATGGACTAATAATCCGACTGTAGTGATACATCAAACAATCGGATTCTCTTCGAATTCACTCAACGATTAGATGATCACATGTAGTATTTCAGAAAAGAAGAAGTGTTTTATTGTAGAAAATTTTGTACCTAAACCTGTGGATAAATGCAGGCTTATATAGCCATTAGGTGACCCTTTCGAAAGGTGGTAATGGTTCACCGAAAAAGTGGCAATGGTTCACTGAAAAGGTTTATACTTTCTAAATAGTCATGTCTTTCCATTCGAAAGAGTGTGTCTTTTTTGAACGGCCACAACCCTCCAAAAAGTCATACCTTTTCCCAAAATAGTGTCTTTTACTCAAAAAGTTGTCTCTTCCAAGCAACTTTTCATTTTCCATTCACACCAATTGAACCCAACATATGTATGATGCTAGAGATGCTTGAAAACTCCTTAGTGCTATTAAAATATGCCTCATGGTTTAAGATTACCATTAAAGGGGGTAAAATCACTTTGAAGAGGTTGAAGGATTTCAGGACGGGGCTTGAAATACCCTTGGAAGGGATATACACCAAAGGTGCTTTGGCTGTAGCATTTCAAGAGCATGTTAAAAAATCCCCTAGTAGGCCTTTTCTTGCAATTGGTTCACTTTTGGGTCCTAAATGTGTAATAATTACCCTAAACTATAAATACTTCGGAGCTAGATTATTTCCTTAGTTAATTTTTGGATATTCATTGAGATAAAACTATTTTAGAGAGTTGTTTGAGAGCTTGGAAAAGCCAATGTTGATATTTTCTTAGAATGGAGGTTGTAAGGGGCCATCGATCCCCTTGCGGTCCATGTAAGAGTTGTGTGCTATTTTGTAATCAATGAGGGAGGTCTTTGGGTTTAAAATACCCTTTGGTTGCCCTTTTTTTTATCTTCATTCTACCTATCTTTCTATCATTATGAGTCTATACATATATTTTTAATTTCTTGCATCTAAATTTTTATTCTCATATATTGTCTCATATAATTTATTATCATAGACGAGCTTGATTTCGTTCCTACAAAGTCAATCTTGGGTCAATTCATCTTAGAAAATTTGAAAAATCACAAAAAATTACTATTCAAGTTTTTGTTGGTAGGTCACATTTTGAATTTTTAATTTTTAAGTTTAATCGTATTTCTGTTTTTAGTGCATTCCCTAACACTATTAGAGTCGATATATCAAATTCTTGTACAATCAGAGTGAAATTGAGCCTTATTCTATCATTAAAAGCTTGGGTTTGTAGAAGTATAAAGTGGATCGAAGATTTTGATGTTGGTTGCAATATTTAAAGTGTTGGGTGAGGAATTTGGGGAAAATAATGTGTGGAAAGAGTTTAGAATGTTGAAAAGTTCATAAGTTCAAAATTTTAACTCATTCCGAGCTACAGAAAAAAATTGGAAAAGTTGGCATTCTTGGTGTTGTTCGAGAGATTGTTATCTTGTTCATCCAAAATTTATTGTTTGATCGAAAAATAAGGAATAAAAAATAGTGAAAAGTGTTCTTACTAAGTCATCTACAATGATTCCAAAGATATTCCAATACAAGAGGACACAAAGGACCATTTGAGGGGCATTTTCGGCCTTGGAACAAACAAGGGGTAGCAAACTAGCCCTATACCTGCACCAAATGTGCACTGTTGCTTCTCCCAGCCTGTTGTCACACCTCAAGTCAGTTTCTAAGGCCTCTTCTACTGCCAACCTGCATTGGAAGTGCATTGTAACTACAACCATAGCTCAAGGAAGTGAGCAGCCTTCCCCACCTGCATTGGAAGTGCCAAGGTGTGTGAAGCCTCCCAACTCATATCAAGCCTCCCCAATGTCAATTTCAAGTTCCAAATGCATTCTAACACTCCTAAAATCAATTTTTCTCAAATTTTATTCGTTAGCTTCATTGATTGATTCTTAAATTAATCTCTTGATTCTTAAACTAATTAAAAACTAGTAATTCACCTACTAAGTTGGTTGATCATTTCTTGAGTCTGAATTCATTCACCGTCTAATTTATTATATTCTTTTGTCTTTTTATGTCATTGTTACTCATTGAATTCAAGTCCTTACATATTTTCTCATAGTATTTCAAAGAAGAATCCGCTCTGGCCACAAGTAGAGATTGACACCTTATTTATCGCCAGAGTATAAGCAACTTTCAATATTCGCAACTCTAATTATGAGGATTTCAAAGGTGATATTCTTATAAGGGTTGGTGAGAAGCTTTACTACTAATATTGTTTGTTCATTTTGTAGGTACAGTGTGATATAAGGAAGTATGTCTTCAATAGCCTCGGATAATTGTGACTATAACATAGGAGACTATGATTGTGATGAAGATGGTTATGGCTATGAAGAAGATAGAGATTTTGGGGATTATGAATATAACAATGATCAAGAGATGGAAGAAAATGAGGGCTACTATTCAAAAAGAGACTATGATATTAATAGTGACCCTAATTCTTAGAGTATGGAGATGATGAATAGCCATGTGAAGGTTCTTATAAGGAAGTTGGGGCATGTAAGGAGTATTACATTTCCCACTCTGAGCATAGAGGTGACGTAAGATATAACCCATTCATTTACAAATATTATGCTGTTCATGGAGATAATGTAAGTGAGGATTGTGAAGTTTCGTATTCTCGTCTTGTAGTACTTCTTATCATGGTTGAATCAATCTAAATGGTTATACTAACTATATCATAGGTTGCTCAATGGTAATGACAGAGTGTGAATCTCAAAAGCCTAGGGGTACTATATCTTATTGTTCTTATCCTAGCGCCTAAATACATGGAAATATGAACAAAGGTATAAATAGAGGGTATAGTAGGAGTCAAGATCTATCTACTCTTCCCATCTTTATAAGAGAGTTGGGTCCCAAAGATTATCTTTATTGAGAATAGAAGTGTGGAAGGGTCTTTGAGGATTGTGATATTAGGAAAGTCGAAAGAGATACGTGTTCCCTTTAACATATAAATGGTTCAACACCATTGTGGTGGAAAATCATAAAAAAGTCTGTCCGAACATGGAGTTCCTTGAAAGGACTCATGAAGGGTGCCCATGTACAAATGGGGTATATTAACCTTTACAATGTTGATCCTAGAAGAAGTGTTCACTCTGAAAAGGTAAGTATTTGTGGGGAAACAGGATTCCACCTTGTACTAGATGATTAGGGGTATAGGAACTACATCATCCCACCCATTGTTGAACATCTAGTGATAACTCGGGAGTCTTTACTTGTTCCAAACTTCTCGGAGGGGTATATAGTTTTTGAGAGAGTGAAAATTTTCTTCACTTGGTGTGGGTAGTATAATGAGGTTTGGTGTGACGTATTCCCTTTTAAACATGGAAATTTATGCTTGGGTACCCATAGGTTTGGATGACATAGAGTTTCAAATGAGAAAAATTGGCCTACGGTTGTAAAGGACCAATGGGGAAATCATTTCTATCTACCCATTCTTCCCAAATCTCAAAGGAATGTGGCGACTTGCTCTAAATTGAAAAAAATGAGAAACAACAGATTGAGAGGAGTAAGGCAGTGAAAGGTGGCAATCTAAGAGAGGAAAAAAGAGAGGTTGTGAGAAATAAAGTGAGGGGGTTTCCACCAAACCGAGTTAACGATGTTTTTCCTTCTTTTAATAAAGACATGTGTGTTGGTACCAACATGGAAAGTAGAGGAGAACACGTACTAAAAGAGAAGATTTCCTTTAAAGATTTGACAAGAGAAATCTTAGATGCTTCTAAATCTTGTGGAGGACCTTCACACCAAGGTAAAGAAGAATGTTCTCAAGAGATTCAAGGTAACATAGATCACTCTTACACTTTTATACATATGAATGATGATTGTGAGGATAATATCCCATTGAATGTGAGTAGTAGCTTACCTATGTATGAGTCTCGTGATTCTTTACCTCGTGTTGATGATATACCCATTGAGAGTCTGGAAACACTAGTTGATCCTATTGATGAATGGATTGACTCTTCTTGTAAGATCAATTTGAGTCCAATTATTGTTTAAGCCAATGCGATGAATGATGGTACATTGTATTATGAAATTTGTGTTCATCAACTTGTGTGGGAATCTATTACACCACATGAGGATGTTTTTTATATGATTAATGAACCTCAAGTGAGTGATGATATTGAAAATCTTAGTCAAGTAAATAGGAGTGACCTTTTAAGCACAACTTTTAGTGAAGATCCTATTGCTTTTTTGGCTTATAGGGATAACCATGTGTTTGACACAACTTTGACACTTGATAGTTATCTTTTAGATCGTGAACTTATATGTTTTAATTCCTCTTTATGAAATTCCCCTTCTCTCTGTAATTATAATATTTTGTTCGAAGATGATGAAATTACCCCTAATACACTACCTAGTGATTTGGATAATATTGATGATTTAGCTTATCTTGAGGGTTGTATCCCATATGAAAACACACTATGTTGTGAAAACATTCCTTCCTAAGAATGGAAATATCTTCTTTGAAGATGAGAGCACTCTAAAGGGAAATAAATGTGATGTTTTTGAAAGCAATGATCAATTTGGTGATGATAACTTTGATATCGTTGAATGTTTGAGAAACCCAATAAATGGTTATTCCTATGAAAATAATTGTGGTTATGATCCTTTGTACGACACCCCACTCTTGTTTTATAATTAATAGGATGAATTTCTTGATTCGTGTGATGACTTAAGTAAGGACTCCCTCAATTTTAGCGATGGTTTGTGCGTACTTGAGGATTCACCACTTGAAAGAAAAAGTGTTACTTGTTTGGAAATTATTCCTTCTTCTTTATGTGCTTCTATTGATGAGAATACTCATGGTAATAATCTTGAATTTGATAATAAGTATATGCATGAGGACACCTTAGTTGAAGTTAATTTGCATGATACCTTTCTCTAGACTCTCTTTTCTGATGAAATTATTATGTTCATGTAGAGGGTAACTTTAATGGTGAAAGTTGAACCTTTGGGGAAAGTGACTATTGCCATGACTCAGGTTTATGGCTAATTCTTTCATCTGACCCCGGTGACCTAATAGGATATTGTGATTTCTATACATCCAACTAAATTCTTGATCTAATTGACAAAAAAATTTTGAATAAGGATGTTGGGACCCTTACCTATGATGGAAAGTCTTTATTGGGAATTTATAATTAAAATTATAGACCCAAGTTGTGCAAGAGAGGCATTTCCAACAAAGATGAGCATTCATTAAAGAAAAGAAATATAGAAAAGATCCAAGAGAGTTCAGCATTATGTGTTTTCATTCTTGACAAAAGTTTAACTACTTGTAGGTCAAGTATAGATTTACCTCTTTGAAATACTTTGGATGAATTCAATGAATATGACACCCTTCTTTGAGGCTTGTCTACAATTGGTTGCTCATTTCTTAAGAGAATTTCTTTGAAAATAACAAGTTATATGTACTTAAATGATTTGATTCCATCCGTGCATGCATTGTGTGGTAAAAATTTTGATCCAAATGGATTTCATATAGATAATAACACCTTTGATGATGCTTGTCTACTCGATTTCTTTCTATACTACCTCTTTGCCTCTGATAATATCCATGTAAGTCTTTGAATCATATCATGTAAAAGTGGAAAGTTTTTCGTTGGTCCACTTGGTTGAGTGATAATGCTACGAGGGTCATTTATTTCTTTGACTCCGAAAAAACCTTGTGGAATTTTGATCCATTGAAGGCACCACAACTGATGTGGTCTCTTGATGAGATGATGAAGCAATTGCATCTTATGGCCCCTAATATGAATGTATTCATACCTTTTTTTCTTGTTGATGCCATTATGACCTTTGTGGTTTCCTTATCTCTTAATATTTTTCATAGCCAATTCCTTTGTAACCTTTTCAATAAACTTTTCATGATTAAAACAAGGGATCCTTCGTTATATCTCAAATGTGTGCAAACTTGGCATGATACTATGATTATTTGTACTAACCCTAACCCTCATGTCATGAAGATAATTTTTTTGTTTTTCCTTTCTTTTATTTTTCAAGGTTTCGATTGGAGGTCGAATCCTTTTTAAGAAGGGGAGAATGATTCAAGCAAAATTGCCTCTGAACCTTTGGATAAGATACATAAGATGCTCAAGGTGCTTGATGACTCTTTAGTGCTATCAAAAGATGTAACATGGATGAAGCTTACCATTAGGGAATGTCAAAAGACTTTGGAAAGGTCTAAGGAGTAAAAAACGAGGCTTGAAAGCCCCTTGTAATGGATATGAGCCCAAGGTACATTTGAGCTGCCTTTGATCCACTCTACCATTTCAAGAGCAGGTCAAAACAGCCCATAGTGGGCCTTTTCTTCCTATTAGGTCACTTTTGAGTCCTAAATGTCTATTTATGAGCCTAAACTATAAATATTTGGGATATAGCTTATTTTTTTAGTTAGTTTTTGGATATTGATTGAGATTAAACTCTTTCATATAGTGTTATCAGTTCTTGGAAAAGGTAATGTTGATATTTATATAGAAATAGTAGTTGTAAGTCAGATTCGATTCCCTTGTGGTTAATGTAAGAGTTAGGTGCTAGTTGGTAATAAATGAGGGAGTTATTTGGGTTAGAAACACCCCTTGGTTTCCCTTTTATTATCATATTTATCTTTATCTTTCTATCATTATCATGTATCCCTTTATTTTTTATTTTCCGCATTTAGATTCCTATTCTCGTATTTTGTCTTGTATAAAAAGTGATTATATAGTTTAACTTCAAGGCATAAGCCCTTCTGACCAATAGTCAAAACCTATATTTGTTGGCAGAAGAATGTCATACCTTAACTGGACAACTAGATATAATCCTTAACATGAGGATAGTCCTTAACAAAAGGAGAATATATATTGTGGCTTTAGTCTATTGCTAAATTGTTCCAATCCTTAGTACGTGCGGTCAACATGGACTTGGGCCCGTCGATTAGGGAGTTCTTGACCTATATAGCTTATAGGTTACTAGATAATGATGAAAAGCTATATAGTTAAGGATTAATTTTTCAATGGTCATGTATCATGTCCTTTTTCCCTACCTCAACATCCTATTATCTTGATGATTGTCGAGCATATGTTTTATGATTGATTTTGGTAAATTGCATATTTTATCCCTCCCATTGGGTTGAATGCTAGTACTCAATTTACTAACTGTCCTTGGATGCTGTATCATTTCATAATGAAGGTTCAGAGGGCTTTCCTTGTGACCCTATGCAACTTTAGGTGGTTTGGGGTCTCTATTTTGCATTTGTTGAAATGGTGAGAACTCCATCATGAGAAAGGCCTCGTTTTTTTTTTCTTTTTCGGTGTTTTAGTACTTTTGTTTCTTTACTTCTGGCGTAGTCGGGGTCATGCTCCGACTTAATGGATTTTGTATGGGTATCTTGTAGATAGTATAGGGTTATTCCTTCAAGATTTAGATTTGGTTTTTTAACTTAATTTTGATATTTATCTGACTCTTTCATTTTTTGAGTTAACTTCCATATTTTAATAAATTATTATGGCTATGATGAAAGACTAAGGGGCCATCTCAGGCCTTAGATGGCTTGCAGTGTCTGTCGCAGCTAAGGCCCCAATTTGGGTCATGACAAGCTTGGTATCAGAGTACAGTTTAGCTCCCCAAGGTGGATATAATTTTTATTGAGTAGAGTCCTTTTTTATTGGTGTGTAGCACGCCACACTTTTAATGGTTATGCTACAAGGCATTTAGGAACGTTTCCCTTCTTTATGTTCTATTTTGTGATAGAGAGACTAGTTACTATGAATTTTATCTAACTCCTGGATTACTCGTATTTTATATCATACCTCCACAAATATCTGATGGTTGTAGGAACTCAGCTGGAACCTCTATCCCAACTTGGGATGATACAGAGGAATTTTACCCTACTCATGGAATGCAGACTCAGTATAAAGCCCGTACTCCTGACTTTATGGATCCACCTGGGGTTCCATTTATCCCTACCAGTACTTCTCAGCCTTTCTGGGCTAGTGTTAGTCATACTCAATCCCTTTATAGAGATATCTCAAATTTTGAGTGTTGTGAGTCCATTTATATGCTTCCTCAGATTGTGGCATCGCCTTCCCATCTGTTTAAGCATATTGCTTCTGCCACTCATTCATTAGAAGTCACTTGAGTTGGCTCATTTATGATATTGAATCCCCAAATATTCATAGATTCTAAGGTTGAGGAGGATACTTAAAGGTTTATTCATGAGATAGAAAAGATCTTCTGAGTTATACATGTTACTGATATGGGCGGTGTGGAATTTGCATCCTACAAATTAAATAAGTTGGATTACTAATGGTATGGGCAATAGGAAGAGTTAAGGGGTGAATATGCTAAGCCAGCAGTGTGGGAAGAGTTCATGGGTGCTTTTCTTGATTACTTTTTTCCTCAGGAGTTGAGGAAAGCAAATGCCAAAGAGTTTGTGAATCTGCCCTTGTATGCCTTGTTGGATAATAGCTTGTGTCAAGCTATTAATTATGTTATTGTGAATATCTAATGTTTTGTATAATTAACGTACTATTAAATGAACCCTTGACTATAATATGGATTAAGCCGCAAATGATATTATTGACAATGCTATGAATAAGCTATAGGTTATGTACGCTTTAACCATTCTTCACACTAATGATGAATTATCTTTAGGGTAATATTAGGCCGATGTATAGTCTACTAATGGTCCAGTGATCATGATATCGCTTAGTCTAAATGACTAAATTATGGATTATGTAAAGATTAGTCATTGATATTAAGCCATTATTTTGGCTAGTGTTTGGGCTGTTAACCATACTATTACCCAAGTTATAATATGCTTAATAATTATGCTAATAATTAACAAGGGAAATCTTTCTTATTATCGATATTACAAACAATGACGTAAATAGTGCAAGAAGGTACGTTTATTGACTCCCTACAAGAATGCCACATAGATTTTGCTTGGAATCGTGTTATGCTTTTGTCTAGTAAACAAGCTAGTGATTATGCTAGAAAGCCTTCTTGTTTCTAGTTATATGCTCCATGATACTTACGGTTCTAAAAGGTATATTTATTGACTACATTAGAAGCTATTCTACTAATCACGTTGAACCCATTATTGCTTTGTAGTATTCATGCTATGTATATTCATATATTTATGGATAAACTGTCCTTGAAGACGAATGATGAGATATAAACGTATGATTCTCCTTACATATCTTTTACTTTATCCCTTGTAGGGCATGTCATTTACTTTATCCTTCGTGGAGCTTGTCATTTACTTTATCCTTGATGGGGATTGTCATTACTTTATCCCTGGTAGGGCTTGTTCTTTATTATTGATATAATTTATGTGATGATGATGCCTGATAAGGCTGGAGGACATTTTGATGATATGATGATACCCGACAAGGCCAGAGGATATAATCATACCCAGTTTGGCTTGATGATATTATGATGATATAGTGATGTTTAACAAGGCCGGAGTACACTATGATTATGATATTTATAACCGGTTTGAGTACGGAGGATATGATTATTATATTGATACCCGATTTGAGTCTGAAGGATGTGATTATGATATTGATACCTAATCAATTTTGGAGAATGTTATGATGATATAATAATGCCCGACTAGGTCGGAGGATATTATTATTAATGTGCCTATATGTGCACCTACCTATTGAATTTGGCTAGCCGTATGTATGGAAACTATATGTTTATTTTGGTTCTTGTGTAGATGGCTATAATATTGCTATTAGAGGTATCGGTTATAGTCTTCTAATGAGTTAAGGTATAAAGTGGTACAGTTTTTGATTTATGGTTGAATGATGCTTAGTGGGGGAAAATACTTAAGTGGCTAATAGTATATTGTCTAGTTGATTTGTGAACCTTAGTGATAAAGAGGTCTAGTGGTATTAATGTCTATTAATAGGGATGGTTATTTTATTATGTTTACTATTGATAATGGATTTAGCAATGATGATGATTAGTTGCTATTGATGACTAAGTTTATGATGTTGATTAATTATTTAACGAGGGTCTGTGGATTAATGATATTAGTTAATAAAAATATGTTAGTTGAGAGCTGAATAAGTGTACTTATGGTGATTAGTGGTATTTTGTTAGATGCTGACTAGTGGGATTATGTAGGATAGAAATGAATATTGGATAATTGGAGAATATGGTATAGTGGTGAATCTTGACTAGATGCTACTTTTGGCCAGTGAGTAAATAATGGTTAATCGTTGAACCAAGAATAGTAAGTGATGAATAGTGGATGGATAATAATTAGCGGTTATGATGACTAGTGAAAAAGTGGTTTGGTAATAAGCATTGGTTACCTAATAAGGGTAAATAAGGAGTATTGATGAGACAGATACTTATATGGTGGTATGATTATGGATATGAGTATATTAGTGCATGTTATTCAATTACAATTATTGATGATAATTATAAATATTGGAAAATGGTTTTTTGATGAAAATCAAGGAAAACTATGGATAATGAGAAGTTGGTCATATATGTGTGTGTGTATATATTTCAGATTCAATTCTTTTATGTCTCTTGGATGTGCACTCTGGTGGTATAGGACCCCATCATGGTTCTTTGCTTTATGTTGTCTTGAGTGTACTCTACGATGGTATGGGATGACCTGATAGGTTCCTTACTTTATGCATTAGTTGATGTATGGGCACCAACTTTTTACTTGTGTTTTCTTGTGATTGCAATTGTGTTGTTTTATGATTTTGAATCTCTTACCTCTTATGAACGATGGTATGGGCATGCGCTGATGTCTGATGTTCTATTATGATTCTGATACTTCATGCTTGTTATGTACTTCAATATTAGCATATGTTGATACCTTATATTATACTGTTATTTCGATGTTTAATGCATGTTATGTACGACGATATTGGCATGTGCTGATTCTCTATATTATATTGTGATTATGATGTTCTATACATATCATGTACTACGATATTTGCATGCATTGATGACTTATGTCATATTGTTATTCTGATGTGTCATACATGTGATATTCAGTGATATTGGCATGTATTGATTCCTTATGTTATACTGTTATTCTAAATTACTTACTTATTAAATATAGTGATAATGGAGATGATTAAGGTTCAATTCTGTTCCTCAACTTAGTTATGATTGTCTTGCAGTTTATCATTCTTATATCATTGTTTAGCTCAGCCGACCGATGATGCCTAATTAGTACCAATTGTTTTGGTACTTATACTACACTTCGATACCTTTTTGGAGTTTTATTAATACTATTAGTTTCTCTCGTACTAGCTCTACCAGTTTTTGGGGAGTGGTATCTTGTATGATTGTTTATTTTTTCCTAATATCCTTATGTTAGCTATTGTAATCCTTAAATTTCGTCGGTATTAGGACTCTCTTTCTTAACTAAGCCATTGTGTTATCTCTGGATTATGGTATTGGCTTACCTATTGGTGAGAACAGGTAGGTGCTATCATGACTCATAAATTGGATTATGATAGAAGTTCTGTGAGACGTAAACTACTACTTTGATCTCTACAATGTCCATGTTGAGGAAACTCAATCTACACTCTGCTACTCAAACCAATCCCTACACTAGGCGTAGCGACATGCAATATTCATTTTTTTACCAACAATTAAAGAAAGTCACTTATAAAGGGAGACTCACTAACACAATATATTTTGATTGATCATCATGTTCAACCAATAATAAGGGATAAGATAGCGAGAGTGTATATGTATTTGTATATCATGCTATCAATAGATGAGAGACAACATATTCTCAAATCAAGTCAGTCATAACCCATGTCTCATAATATCTCAACCTCCTATTCACCCAAAAAATGATATAATATGATGAAATGTAGCAAAATGAATACTCAATACACAATATTACAAATAACATTCAATCATAGTACTATGATATGAAAGGGAATAATCAAACGTAATATTAATCATTCAGGGAATGCAATGCAATGCACATGAAATAGTGGAACGAAGTGATGAAGGTGGGATTATAATAATATAAGCCATCGCATGACATTGTATACACCTTCTGAGCTAAAGCTCCAAGAACAAGGCCAGCCCATGACAAACTCAACTTAAAACGCATGATAAAGCTGAGATCCTGTGCGAATAAGAGCAATTTGGGAATCAACTTTGATTTGTTCAGAATTCTATTGAGAGAAGGTGGAGAGAGTTATACCAAAGATATTAGAGAAATTCTTTTAATATTTCCTCATCTTTTGGTTCTTGAAGAATGGAACATAGCTCAAAATGAGCAAAGCCATGTGTAGAAAGCATTAAAAAAGGTTGAAATATCAAAACGCATAGTTCTGTCCGAAACACTATTCTAGAATAACATAAGATGGTTGTACAATACTCTCTGTATTGTAAGTCCTAAGTTTACTGTTGATTTAAAGAAGAAAGGGGTTTCCCGTAGCAGTTCCATTGACAAGAATGTTTGAGCATTAGAAGAGCTAAGGGATATCATTTCACCACTTATCCATAATTATAGCAAATATGTAAAGAGGGTAAGCCTTATGGGCATAAGGGATACAGTGGTAAACTTGAAGCCCATATATTTGAAGAAAGACTTACTTAAAAGAATCCTAGAGAACCCAGGCTCCTTTTATGAACTAAATCTTGCGTCTCTGATTTCTGTTCATCCTTCCTTATTGGCAAAGGGGAAGGAGTTATTAGAGTTCGAAAGTCAGCTAAAAGAAATAAGATGTTGGTCAGATCCATCTATTCGAGTGAAAATGAAATTTGTTGTTGGACTATTCAGACTCTGTGGTTGGACAAATACTCTTTTTTGTTCAATCACAAATTCTGATCAGTTGAACAATAAATTTTATTTTCACTCCAATATACAGATCAAACCTGCATCATATTTCTTCTAGCCGACTTTCAAACTCAAAGAAATCTTAATTTTGCTAGTAAGGATGGATGAACAGAAATTAGAAATGCAAGAGTTTTTTTTAATAAAAGGATCCTAGATTCTCTGGGTTCTTTTAAGCAACTCCTTCTGTAAATACGTGGGCTTCAAGTATACCACTATATCCCTTATGCCCAGAAGTCTTACCCTCTTTACATTTTTGCTACATTAATGGACAAGTGGTGAAATACTATCCCGTATCTCGTCCAATGTTTGAGCATTCTTATCAATAGAACTGCTAAAGGAAGCCCCATTTTGCTCCAAATCAGTAGAAACTTTGGACTTACCAGACAAAGAGTGTTGTACAACTCTTTGATGTTATTCTAAAAGAAAGTTCCAAATAGAACTATGCACTTTTCTGTTTCAACGTTTTTCAATGTTGGCAACATATGGCTTTGCTCATTTCTAGCAGTTAAATTTCTTTAAGTACCAAAAGACCTAGAAACTTCAAAAGTATTTGTCTAGTCTCATTTGCACAACCCTCTCCACCTTCTCTCATTAGAATCCTAAATAAATCATAGCTGATTCCCAAAATCCTCTTACTTTTAACCTAGGATCTCAACTTGACCATGCGTATAAGGTTGTGATGTTTTTCACTAACTCCATTTGGTTAATTATCTATACAATTTGATTATTTTCACTATATGAAAATATGTAGTTAAGTATTTCATTGAGATTCTTTGCCCTTGGTGGAACAACATTTTTTCTTTATTAAATATGATGGGCTAGACATACTCAACTCCAAAGAATTCCAATAAATAAGTAATAGAAACAATAAAAGAATTCCTTAAATGAAGAAGGAAGTATATCACCGAGAAAAACATGGTGAAGAATAAAGAATTTGTAAGTTATAAAAGTAATGGAGGTTTGACGTAGGAATCTTGATTATCGGGTTGGTCGAAAATAATGTCATGAGGAGGGTTAAGGGGTTTTATAGGTTGTTGGTGAAGGTCCATTGGAGAATTTTTCTGGTTTTAGAGTTTTACAGAGGAAAAAAAAAGGAAAATTTGTGAGAAAGATGGTATTGTTGTGAGTGGAAAAACCAAGTGTGTTGGAAATGTATTTATAGCAAAACATAGGCAGGCACACTTAACTTTTTTACTTAATCTGTCATGTTTCAATTATTTTACTATTTTGTTGTTATTATTGCTTCTACATTAGTTGATATGTTTTAATTTAGAGTTTATTCTTTTTTGTACCTATTTTTGGTTGTGGTACTCGAGTTCCAAAAACAATTTCTCCATTCAATGAGGTAGTGATAAGGTATACATACATTTTACAACCCGCCCCTAATCATTAGAAGAAAGTTAATACAATAAAAGCGAGGTGCAACTGTTTCATAAAGCTCCATTAGCCTTTGTTAAAACCCTAGTTGTTTCCATCATTTGTTTAGGGACTTAAAAATTATCTACAAAGCTTTATGATCAACCATTCCGGATAGTACTTGCTCTTCAGATCCTACTCACCGAATTTCATTGGATATATTATTAGTGTTATCACTTATTATTTCATGATTATCACTATATCAATTCTTATGTGGATTGATTTGCATGAATTAAGGATTAATTACCTAGTCTGTCAACTTATTTATTATATCTATCTTTTATGATGACACTTTAAAGAAATTACTTAACATAGCTATCTTTTTATATTTCTAGCAACTATTCTAAATAAACAATCATCCCTCCCCTTCCAATATCCCATTCGCGAGATTTTATTGGACATATTGTAGTTGTTTGTTGTTGTAGTATCATTAAGTTCTACATGTATTATATGACTTATTTATTTTCTTCTCATTTGTTACTTAGTTAAAAGTTGGATCCTAATGTTAAGCGTGTTGTTGGTTGCTAGAGAGAAAGAAAGTGATTGTTTGCATTTGTATATATCGTTGGGTGATCTTTTACTTTTTATGAGTTAGCCTTTTCAGATTGAGTTTGGCTCATGGCCACATCATACCTCTTAATCTTTCATGTTTATCAACTAATCAGTTCCTATATGGATTGTCTTACATGATATGATGAATTAATTACCTAATCAGAAAAATTTATACACTATAGTAATTCTTTGTAAAGTTAGTTTTAAAAAATTTACTAATCATGGAAATACTTTGAATCCTCTAGAAATATCCAACACAGACACATCCATATCCTCCCTAATCATTACTTTTCCTTCCTAAATCCCTCTTTCTCTAAACAAACTTATACACTATATTTATTCTTTATAGTGATAGTTTTAGAAAAATGATCAAACAACATATATCCCAAAAGTTTTGAGTTTAGTTACAGAAAATTTGGACATTTTAAATAATTACTAAAGATTCTAATGTTTTTCCTGTCTAGATAGATAAATAGCTCTTGTACATCCAACGAAGATACATTTTATCCTTTGTAAAGATATATAATTAGGCCCCACAATATTTTTTTTTATTTTTGATCTGTCAAGACATATAATGCATCCAACATATATACATTATTTCCTTTATAAAGGTACATAATTAGCTCCCGATATATTTTTTCTAATTTTTGGTTTGACGAGATACATAATTAGCACCCGATACATCCAATGATGATTCATGATTAGTTTAAATTTTTGTAATTTCTTTCTAAGGGTGCGAATTTGTGTAAATATGGTCATATAATGTATGTTAATGTTATTTTTAGAAAAATATTACTGCATACATTTAGTCAACACATAACCCACCTGTAGGATTTCACATGATACATTCATAGGCAGACAACCACACATGACTTTTTTACTACTTTCTCGTGTTTCGATTATTGTACTATTTTATTGTTGTTATTGGTTCTATATAAGTTGATATTTTTTCTTTAATGTGTAAGTTTTCCTTTTTCATACCTATTTTGACTAGTTGTATTTGATCTCTAAAAACAGTTTTTCCCTTCCATAGGTAGTGGAAAGATATGAATACATTTTACTCACTACCCTTGATCATAAGAAGAATGCTGATACTATGAAAGTGAGGTGCAAGTGCTGCATAAAGTTCTGGTATCCATAGTTCAAACTGATGTAGTTCCATAGTTTGTCTAGGGTTGAGCTTAGAGATTTGATATTGGACTTAAAACACTACAAAGACTTTACGTTCAATCATTCTGGTTAGTGCTTGATCTTCAGATCCCACTCTTTGAATTTCAGTGACTATATTATTAGTCTCATCACATAATCTTTCATGATTATCACTTAATCAATTCTTATGTTGAGTAGATGGCATAAAATTAAGGACTAATATCCTAATCAGGCAACTTATATATTATATATATGTTTTATGATGATAGTTTAAAGAACTTACTAAACATACCTATATTTTTATTTTTCTAGCAAATACTCAAAAGAGACAATTATCCCTCCCCTTTCAATATCCCATTCATGAGATTTTACTAGGCATATTGTTGTTGTTTATTATTGTAGTATCATCATGTTTTACGTGTATGATAGGAAATGACTTGTATATTTTCTTCTCATATTCTTACTCTATTAAAAGTTGGATCCTAGTGTTAAGTGCGTCGCTGGTTGAGATAGAGAGACTGGTTGTTTGTATTATTATATATCATGGGGCACTCTTTTACTTTTTATGACTTAGCATTTTTGGATTGAATTTGGCTCATGACCACATCTTATCTCTTAATCTTTCATGTTTATCAAGTTATCAGTTCTTATATGGATTGACTATAACGCCCCACATTTCGGGTTAAAATATAGACCATGATTTCGATGCATTGATAATCCTGAAGCCATAAAATCCTATTCCAATATGTCATGTTAATTATTTGTGTAATATGTGAATCCATTCAAGCTTGAATTTAGACCATAGAGGTCCTTCAACTCATGGACGAGTTGAAACTGTTTTGATCGGCAAAGTTTTAGTGGATATTGTAAAGTGTGTCATCTTCCATTGACCATAACTCCCTGTATATGTAGAATTATGGATCCTACTATGTGTCAAATGATAGGTCTTCGAGTTATCTTTCCAACGATACAAATTTTGCTAAAATCCGACACCCGAGCAACAAGTTATGGCATTTTAAAGTGATATGCGCGGCCTAACCAATCGCCCATGGCCACTGGAAATCATAGGCAATAGTCTAGGCAGCGCCTATGTAAACATAGACGATAGCCTAGGCGGCACCTATGTAAACATAGGCAGTGGGATGGGTGGCGCCTATGTAAAAAATTCAAGTGACTTAAACACTCCATTTTGGGGACAAAATGATCCTTTTCCACCCTTACTTAGCCATAAAACACGGAATTCAGTTCCAAGGACCCCAAAATACACCTTCATTCATCAAAAGTGCTCAAATATTCTCCTTAGGGTTTCAAAATAAAAACCCAAATAGTTCAAGATTCTACCGTAGGTTTCCAAAGATAATTACATATTTGGAATCACTAATCCGTAAGCTTCAAGAAACATTTATTATCCTTGGAAATAGAGGTACGTGGGGTTATCCTAAAATCTCATGGGTGTATTTTTATGAATATGCATGATTTTAAATGAGGGTTTTCAATCAAATGATAATAACTTGCTTTCAATATAATGTCTAAGTCGTTTTCTTTATGTCATGGGAATTGTTCGCCTATATACTTCAATGGTTGAAACCATGCATATGTGATTTGAGATTTTCCATGGAAGTTTGATAAATATGAATGATAAATGGCTTTCAAATTCCCATTATAATGTCTTTATACCCCATATCATTTTATGATCAACAAAAGAGAGCATGAATTTGAAATAAATATCATTCACCACTTGTAAATGATGAAGCACCTTGGTTTTTACATGATTATGCATATGTGGAAGTGATATTGAGGACTTGCAATTCGGTATGATGATACCCTATAGAATATGATATATGATTGAATCATATGAAATTTAAATGCATCGATTTTACATGAGATAGGTGGATGCCCAAAGAAGGCGTTTGAGTGTAAGGGCTTATCGCTAGAAAACGTGTTTGACGACACGGAGATTTGGTACCAGGCTAAGTGATCTTGTGTACTTGACTTTATGTCATTCCCAAATTAGGACTATAGGTAGGAGCCCAGGCTAAGTGATCTTGGGCACTACCATTGGGTCGAGACACCATGCTATGTGATCTTGTATGTCTTTCCCTCACTTATACTCTAATCTCGGCGAAAACCGAAGTTAGACAGTTGGTGTAAATTATGTAGGGTATTCCACCTAGCTCAGCTGCATTTCATTATTGTTGAGAAAACTATTGCATTACACACGTGTGTTTTCAAATGATTTGATATGAAATTTCTTTATAATGGCTCATAACTATATTTTGTAAAAATATTATGTTTTGTTTTGATATCTCTGTATGCTAGTACTTTTGTGCTGACCCCCTTCCCTCTCCAACCTCTCAGGTTCAGAGGCCAAGTCTAGGGGTCAAGAGAATCAGTAGATCGTTTAGACAGAGTTGAAGAGACAAGTGGTGAGCCTTATGTTTCGAAAGGTCTTATACCTTGCAGTTCTTTTATCATATATTCAGTTTTGGGGTCTACTGGGGGCCTTGTCCCAGTTTATAAATAGTTACTTGACTTAAGTCATTTGTTAGAGATTTTCGCAGACAGTTGTTTAGAGGTTGATTGATGTTGGGGGAACCTTATTTCGCCGTTATTGTTTCTACTTATATTTCTGACCATGTTTCCTAATTAATGTGTTTCCTCAGCATTACTTTGATCATATGAATTAGGTGCATGATTACAAGATAGATAGGGGTGTTTCGGGCCTCCACGGATTAAAATGCTCGTCACGGCTAGGTCTTGGTTCGTGTCATGATAAACTTGGTATCAAAGCACGGTTCATGGACCTAGGGTATCTTCGAAATTGTATCAGGTAGAGTCCTATTTATGGGTGTGTAGCGTTCCACACTTATAAGCACGGGGCTACTAGGCGTTTAGGAAATGTTTCCCTTCTTTGTTATTTAGTTCGTGCTTCAGAGTCTAAACTATCCCCTAATCAATGATCACTTGTGTTTTAGAAACACTGTTATGCCTCTACATCGTATCATCAATCAGAATGCTTAGGCAGATGAGTTCCGTCCCACCCATGGGATGCGGACCCGTGATAGGGCTCACACTCCAGAATTTGTCCCTACTCCGGGAGTCTCTCCAGTCCCGACCAGTCCACCTCGGGATCCACGGACTAATGCCAACCATCCCCCAACTGCTCAGGGAGATATTTTTAATGCAGAATTAAGACGGTCCATTTATATGCTGACATAGTTGGTAGCTAACCAGACTCAATGATCGGAAGATGTTAGGTCTGCATCTATTAAGTCTAGCGGATAATGAATGAAAGCGGGTTGGTGCATTCTCACAGAGAAATATCTTCTCTCGCTTTGGGGTACCACGTACCATCATAAGCGATAGAGGATTACACTTTTGCAACAAGATATTCAGAGCCTCCTTGGCAAAATATGGAGTCAAATAACATAAGGTGGCTACCTCATACCACCCATAGACTAGTGGGCAGGTAGAGATCTCTAATCAGGAACTTAAAGCTATCCTTCCTAAGAGTGTAAATTCTAGTAGGAAAGATTGGTCTTGGAAGATGGATGATGCCTTATGGTAATATTGAACGGCTTTGAAGACACCAATTGGCATGTTACCACACCAATTGATTTATGGCAAGGTGTGTCATTTGCCAATTGAACTAGAGCATAAAGTCCTGTGGGCACTAAAAAGGTTAAATCTAAATTGGAAAAAGGCAGTGGAGCTAAGACTAGCACAACTGTATGAGATAGATGTATTCCATCTCGGGGCTTATGAACGATCAGATCTATACAAAGAGAATATAAAGAAGTACCATGATCAGAAGATTGTAAAATAAGATTTCCGAAAAGGTGACTTGGTGCTTCTGTTCAACTCTAGAGTCAAGTTATTCATAGGTAAGCTTAAGTCTAAGTGGTCAGGCTTGTTTAAAGTTAGTCAAGTCTACTCATTTGGAGTAGTCAAACTTGAAAATAAAGATGGAAACGTCTTCCAATTTACCGAGAAATGAATCAAACATTATATCTGTCCAATGGACTTGATAAGGAGTATTGAGACAATCTATCTCGATGAAGTCTCAGTAATCGAGATGACTGAGTCGTGCCGCGATGATAAATTAGGTGCAAGTGGGAGGCAACCCATATTTTGTGGTTTGTTTTGTTGTTTTGTGCAAGCTGAAGGGTTTGGTAAGTGTGCAGGTACGACAGTGTAGGGAAACAGAGGCTGAAAAAATTCAGGCAACCAATGAATTACCCGATGAAACATCGTTGTCTCGATGGACCGTCGTGGGAACCATCGTGATGAAGTCCAGAAATCAAGAATCTGGAAAAGTATCGATGGGTTAACTGGTGTACTATCGCATGTTCAATGGACCGTCACTTCAATTGTCGCTGATTAGTCACCAGGTGAGTTCACTAGAATGGAGCGATGGGTTACACGAGAGATCATCGCACATGCGATGGACCGTCGCTCAAACCATATCTTATAACCCTATTTTAGCGGGTCGGGTTGGATTAATTTTAAATAACTGAATTCTTCATTCTTATCCGATCCAAAGAGTTCTTAAATTGATAATGTGAAGAGTTAAAAAACTCCCCAACTATTCAACCTACCTGAGACTTTTCATTCCCTTCTCAGAATTCTCCTATTCCCTTCCCCCATCTATTTAAAGTTCACCTCTTCTTGGTATTTTTCATCATAATCAAACTAAGTTCTTTTCAATGAAACAAATAATCATCTATTGTTTGGAGTTCATTGGCACAGTCAAAGTAGTGACCCAACACTACAACAACAAGGTGTGAATTTCCTTTCACTCTTTATCTTTCTTCAACATAATGAGCAATAGACTAGGTGAATACAATCAAGTGGACCAATTCTCTTCTATTTTTGGTTTTGTGTAGAAATATTTGAGTCGAAACCTAGCATATACTGTCCTGGGGGAAGTTTAAGTAACGCATGGAACAAAAATGGTAAAATATGGTCAGGTATTATCGATAAATATGCCATAAAAATCGTCCTTAAATGAAGTGTATGCAAGGTGTTCGACAAAATGCCCAAGTGAGGCTTGAATTTAAAAATTTTAGGTGATGTCTTGAGCGACGAACCGTAGGACACCCGGCGAACCATCACCTACGCCATTGCAACTTCTCAGATATGTGATTACTACAGTGACCCTGATGGTTGGGATCGACGGACCGTCGCATCCTTGATAAACTATCGTGCTAGCCATTGCTAGTCAATAATTTTTCCTGTCTTCTGGTTTAAGACTGTGAGCTGATAAACAGTTTGCTTACAGGACTCATGGCAAGGAAATTACCATCCACCATAGGTAGACGTAGAGGCCAAAGGGCCAGATAAGGGTTATCACAAGGTATGGACGCAACGGTACACAACACCTGGTGATATTGCCAGGTCCTTTCTTTATCCTCCTAGTCTAAAGAAGAAGGTAAAAGTAGTAGCAATAGTAGCTCAAGTTCAATTCCAGTTGAGGAAGGGGTTAAAGTATCTAACCCTATCCAAAAAGAGAGTCCAGAACCAGAGAATCCAAATTTGGTTCGGCGCAAGGATCCATAAGTGCAGGAAGCTATAAGATCACAGGTTGAGGATGCTCAAGAGAATTTTTACAAAGGGTTGGCACCAACAGATAGGTTAGCCATAAAAAGGTATATTTTTTAAGAGCATCAGATCGTGACAACAACCTTGCACGAGTACCCAAAACTTGAACGTTGAGTTAATGAATATGAGTTGGCATGGATAAGAAGACCACTTGGATCCTATCAACCAAACTTGGTGCGATAGTTTTTCACCAATTAATTGTCATTGATGGAGAAGAATTGTCCCCCAGGTAAGTTAGCTGCTGACATGAATAAGCTGGACACAATTCCTGTTCATGGAGTACATATAGATATCTCATATCGTATGTTGAACAAATTCTTGTTTGAGGCTGAATATCAGATACCAGGTGCAATACTAAACTTGGAGAATCGATTGCTCATGTGGACCCAACAAAAGTCGTGGTTAGCTAAAATATTGACAGAAGGGGGAGAGCCTGCATGGCTACACAACCCCCGCAAAATGATATCTAAGTTGCCCCTAAGCTTTAAGGACAACTTCTAGTGGGAAATTCTGAGGCTAAGGTTTATACCAATAGGCGGTGATGACCACCTAGAACTCACTAGAGCTTTGATTTTTGCTGCTTTTCTTAAGGGGTTGACAGTGAATTTTTGCCACATCTTTTCTGATGAGTTGTTCTACCAAGCACACAAAACTCAGACTGCGCTTCCATTTCCATGCCTTATCACAAAATTATGCAAGCAGGAAAAGGTACCTTTGATCAATAAAATAGATAAGGCGATCCAGGAAATACACCAATAGGATATTGAAAAGACTAGGGATGACTCGAAGTTCAACATATGAGTCGATAAGACCCCAACTAGGGTAACTGAGTTGGTGCTAATTCTTGTGTCCTTAGAAGCCCCTAGGTATGCCACTACCTCGTGCTACGTATATGCCTCCGACTACATATGCAGGTTCAGCCTCAATGACTATGGGTAGGACCACAGATTCTGTTTTAGTTCCACCCCAATATTCTGAGTATAGGATAAACCAAGAGAACTTTACAAAGATAGTCGGAGCACAGAAGAGGTTTGAAAATCAATTGGCTATATGGGGGGTAGATTTCAAACCCTTCATTGAAAGAATTATGGAGGAACCAGTAAGGCCTTTCAAGAACATGCAGCTAAGAATGGATAATATGGAGGAGAGAATCAACCAAAACCTTTATGCCATGTCCATTTCAAATTTTACAAAATTGATTGAGGAAGTTAGACAAACCCGGGCTGATGTAGACAAGATAAATCAGCAGCCACAGCAGCCTATATTTGATCTAGTCTAGATCTAAAATGATGAAGACGAAGGTCTTGTTGACTTAATGTGGATATCAATCAAGGAAATGGGTAAGAAAGTATCTAAAATAGATGAAAATACTGAAAAAGTTACAAGGAAATCCGCAAAAAGAAAGAGGTTTGAAGCCATGACACAAGAGGAGCAAGGGCAACATAATATGAAGAAATCAAAAAATAAATCAAGGAGAGATAAGGATAGAAGAAGAAAAAGAGCTGAGGACAAAGTAGCTAGAGTGTCTACCAGTTCAGCCCCAGCTAGATGGCAACCTGTAGATCTGACTAGAGATGTGGTACCTCCGATTCTAGAGAGACAGATTGTGAGAACTCCCACCACCATAGGGGTAAACATTGCACTTGGTTATGACACTAGAGCCTCATTACACTTCATAGATGCCTCAGATAAATAAGAGGCACTACAAGTATTTCCCCTCCTTTGTACTTAAAGTATATGCATTGAGGAACAAGTATTATTTTTTGTGGGGGTGGGATGTTCTTGTACCATGGGGGGCTGTGTTGATGATATTCTTAACCCTACCACATGCTATTTAGGAGGATCGGCATGTCTAGGTTTAATTTATATTTTTATTATTTTCAAGTCTTGTTATGTTGCTGATGTTGGTCCATGAAATAAAAGTGTTGTTTGTATTAGTACTTTGTTATAAATATGAATGATGAATTATGTTGGCATCAGAATATAACTATTTTCATTTGATTGTTTACTTTTGTCTCTTAAGATATGTGATTAACTGGTAGTGGGTCTATAGTTGACATTAATCCTTAAATTCGCATAACATTTGATGTACATCTTAAGAACAGTACAATGAGTTTGACTCAGTTGCCATTGTGCGTGAGTACTTTGTGTTGCTTTGACATAGTATAATACCTAGAACTTTCCTGGTTGATTTGATTTTGTTACGTAGTTGATGAGATAAGAAGTGATAGCAGGCCACCTCGTGCTATTAGTCCACTTAGCCAAAAATTAACCTGACCTAAAATAAATTTCAATGTTTGAAGCCTTCTTTGAGCCTTTGTAGATTTTTCTTCATCACCTAGTATTCTAGTCAACTCTCTTTCAGCTGTAGACTCCTACCTCTGGCCCTGGCCTAGAAATGGGAAATATGTACCGAAACATAGGCAAAATAACTTAGTTGAAGGTGGATATTGTAGGGTTGTTAACTTACTAATGGACGGTTGGTCTAGAATTTGAATTAGAGCATTTGACCCTGGTCTAGTTAAAAAAATAAGCACCTTGACTTATGGCATCAACCTAAGTTGAGAGTGACTGATGCTTGTTTATATATATAAATATATATATATATACATATATATATTTATAAGGGTTTTTACTGTGGTGAAGCATAAATGAATGAGAAAAGGGCAAGTGAGCTAGCAAAGTAATGGCCTTGATAAGAAGAATTTGAAGACAAAGAGAGAGTTTAGTTCATAGTCACTTTTGCCCAAAATTTATTCCTGACCTAACCGGATACCTTATTAATAGCCTAGAAAATACCTGTTTAATCTTGGAACTCAGCTATAAGGGAGGTATTGGATGATAAAGGTAAGCCTATGGGTACATGTGCTATGTTAGTAACTTCTTTGATGAGTAAGAGGGTTTTGATTTGTATCCACAAAATATTTTGAGTAGTTGATCTCCTTGACTATGAGGGAAACTTGAGTTATGCTTAGTTTGGCTGATTTCTATAGATACATGTATCCATGTTTGTGAAGATTAATTGAATTCAAAACAATGAAGGTTATGGACTCTGACATGTTAAACCATATGATTTGGATGACAAGTGAGTGGTTATGTTAAAACTTGTCCAGTAGCCAATGCCTGTCATTTTGTTGTTCATATTTGTGATTTGGTGCTGAGTTGCTTGAGGGTTTTGATGTTACAAAATTTGACGTAACATTTTGGACCTTTTTCTTAGGATAATTATGTGTTTTCAAGAAAATACTATTGTATTTAACATAGTGTTTTAGTGTTTTGGGATAAGAACTGAGTATGAGGAATAACTTTGATAAACTGGAAAAAACAAAGAAAAAATGATCAGTGGTGGCTTAGGCAACGGATCTTCGGTCTTGCAACAAACTATCGGCTGGAACCATCACCCAAAAATAGAATACAGATACACTGGACATCTTACGGCGGTCCAGGCAATGGGCCATCAGCTATGCGATGAACCTTCAGCCTAAACCATTACCAGGAAAAAGAATGCAGTACCACTGGAATCATGAGATGGTCTAGGGGATGGACCATCAGTATTGAGACGAACCGTCGGCCTACTCGTTTCCCAAAAATAGAACATACACTTACTGGAGCTCCAGCGTTGGTCTATGTGATGGACCATCACCTCAGCAATGAACCATCCCTCAACCCATCGAGCATTAAACAACAACTTCGAGTTTAAATTTTAAAATCCTAGTTCTGGAGACATATAAATACCAAGTATTACGGTTTATTCTGGATCTTTGACAGTAGTTTCAGACTATTTTCTCATTTGAGAGTTGTGTAACACTTTTCCTTTATATTGAAAGCCAAAAATTAAGAGCTAATTGTTATTTTCTATTTGTTTTCTTTGAAGATTGAGAAGAACAATGTTGTAACATTTGTAAGTACTCTCTTGAAGTTATTTAGGAACATCAATATATCTTTGATATCTTATATGGAGATGAGTAGCTAAACTCCCATAACTACGGTTATGGGAGCCCTGATATATAGAACTATTTGGGGTTGTGAATCGGTTTGATTTATAACATCTATCAAAATTACATGGATCTTTCTTCATTATAATGGCATCTCTTGGTTGCAAACTTGAGAAGCGTGCCCATGAACACCACTTGTCTGACAAAAAAGTGGATGTTGGGAAAAGAAGTGATTCACATGAAATCCATAGGTTTTCCCTTTGTCTTAATAGGTTTATTCCTTAATAGGATGAACCCTCATGAGAGTGTTATTGAATAATGCACGAATCCTTTAAGTTTGATAGAAGTAAAAGGTGAAGCACCCATTAGGTTGAGAAACATGTGCGTAATTCTTAGAATTCAATAATTCTTGCAATTGAATGCACAAGTTAGAATTCAAACACAAGGTCAACCCTAATTGTTTTAACATCTTGGTGAGCATAACTCTAGTTAATTCATTCTAATTGAAATTACGCTTACATTAACTCTCATTAGCTGAACCGCAGTGTGTTACAACAACAAAAGAGCATTATTAACATATCCAAACCCTCTTTTACTCGGTAACCTTAGATCATTAGCCTAATAACAGTCACAATACATAGTGAACACAGTATTCCCAGTGGAATTCGACACCCAACATAGTTGGGTTCAATTTTTGACAGCGACTGCTTACTCTCTCATAAGAGAGGTGTAATTTTGGTGTATCAGTGACGCGCCATTATCACGACAAGACACAGGATAAGGAAAATAAGGATTTTGGCTGACGGTGCGATACGGTGATTTTATGGAGCTTTACTATAAATTGACAATCATCATTTATGCTGACTCCACGATGTGATAAGGGCTAAAATGACGATGTTTAACGACTGAAACCTAAAATTTTCATAACTTCTTACCTGGTTATTGAATTTGGGTGACTTTTATATCGTTGGACTAATCAAATTTCCTAAGCAATGGCAGGCTCTAAATTGGAAAATAATGAGTGATTCAAAAATTTTATGTATGAATACTCATGTATTGACACTTATAATATGCTAAGGAAATGGGGGGTATTATAATTAATCTTGAAATTGAACAAAATATGCTCATTGTTCATCAAATTTCACTCCATTAAAACCCTAGTTCTAAAGTACAAGATCAAATCTCAAGAAATCTTACCATCAATCCTCTCAAATACATTAACCCAGGTATGTTAGATGTTCATCCATGGGTTACTTCCACCCATGGAGTCCAAGTATCTGGTTTAAATTGCAAAAATTATGATACTTTCAAGCTATTCTGATTTTAGATTATGATTTCACCCATGAATTTCCATGAACTACGATTTTACAACATATATAAATGAAATTATTGTTGTTATTCAATTCTCCATGCTTTAATGTTGTCTTTAGTGCTATTCGTGTTGAATTCATGCTATTACTTCAAGTCCCATAATATTTCCATGATTTGAATAAACTATGAACTACAACTGTTTGATAAAATGCCTATAAGAGTGGAAATTTGATAGAGGCTTGCATGTTATGTCCTTAAAGCTTAAGTATCATGTTAACTATTTTTGCTTTTGAGTCCTAGGGGGTATTGAATACCCGAAAACAATAGTTGTTTACTTAGTCTCATCTTAGTATCTTCAAAATAACTTATGAATATATTATCAGCATTACTAGGTTAGTTAAACTCAGAATAGTTTGGCATCTAGTGTCATTTAGTTAGGAGTAGGATTTAGCACCGAGTGAGTGCAGGGATGATGACTCCTACGTCAGATTGATAGATTTGTTATTGGCTATCCCTGTATTCCAAAACTACATATCCAACATAGGATATGGGAAGTCATCCATTTGTTTAGGCTTAACTTTCTTGCAGGGGTCACCCGTCAGATCATGCTTGACACCCTTAATACTTTAGGACAATACAGTACACCAGTTTAGTGGATCCACAAAGCTAGTGTTAGTACCCATGGAACGGTACTAACACCCTTCCAACTAGGGTTACAGGTTGGACCCCGATTAGCTCCAATTGGGGCATGGCAGTTAGATTATACCTCCCATAATCTTAGCTACAACTTTAGTCAAATAATCATTTCAGATACTTAGTCTCAGTGTTGTTTGACCAAAGGTTACAGATATCAGTTATTTTTGTATTTCAGTTTATTGATTTTATTTGATTGATGTTACATTCTAGGTCATACATCCTTAGTATTTATAGATTTCACATATTCTTAGTAACTTCAAATTTCATGCATTCTATTCAATACCTAATGATATACAGACACATTTAGATGATTATTTATCCATGATCATAAAACCATGCATATTAGCCTACCCCATTTAGCATTTACTACATTCAAAGTACTTATCGCATACTTTTTCTTTTTGTACTATGATGCATCATATCATAGGTTCGGATGCCCAGTTCTCAAATCACGCTTAGACTTCTCAAGCTCATAACAGTAGCAGTGGTGTGTCCTCATATTTTAAGGATAGATTATTTTGTTTCATGCATTTAGTTTAGTAGTTCGTTGGAGTTAGTTTTGGCCTGTCCCATCAACTTATATTCAGTTGAGTTTAGAGGCTTTTGATCATATTAGTTAGTTATTTAGTTTATTAGTATTTTATCAGATTCAAATAGTTGTTTTCTTTAAATTCATATTTCAGGTTTTATTCAGTTGATAAAACCTTATGGATAATTAGTTGTTCTTTTGCATTTATTATGTTATTATTTAGTGCTCACAAAAGGTACCAACTCATGGGTTAGCTTGTGGTCCCTCGAGACTGTAACCATCATATGATGCCCAAGGTGTACTCTTGGGGCATTACAAACTTGGCATCAGAGACTGAGGTTTTAAAGTGTCCAAGGAAGTTTGAAATTCGCGTCAAGTAGAGGCTTATGCAAAGGTGTGTAGCGTGCCATACTTATGGGAAAGAGACTACAAAGTTTCCCTTCTTTCAATATTCATGTTTTATAATTAAAAATAAGCTCATGTTAAACTCTCTTCCCAATTTAATCTTCCTTCTATCTACAGATTATGCCTCCCAAAAAGAATAATGGAAGAAGAGAGGGAAACCAGCCAGTACCTCTACCCATTCAGGCAGATGCTCTGGATGAGCATGTCTTTCATGTAGAATTCAGAGCTGCATTCACCACTCTAGCAAACTCTGTAGTAGCTCAGAATGAATGGCCAGCTGCTGTTCAGGCCAAACTACTGGCCAATATTGCTGCTACCAGGATTCAGAACTTCACCCGAATGAATCTTTCTTCTTTTATGGGATCAATGTCTGAAAAGGGTCCATATGAATTCTTAGATATGGTTCCGAAGGTGACATATATTATGGGGGTGACATCTAGTAAGAGTGCCAAGTTAGCTACATATCATTTGCAAGATGTAGCCTATTTATGTTTTAAGATGTGGAAAGTAGATAGGGGTACAGATGTAAGGTCAATAGAATGGGAAGAGTTTGCTACATCATTCTTAGACATGTTCTTCCTATTGGATTTGAGGGAGGCTAATGTGTTAGAATTTATTAACTGTAGTCAGGGCAGCATGAGCATGAAGGAGTATTCCTTCAAGTTTACTCAGTTAGCTAGATATGCTCCTCATATAGTAGCTTATAATCGGTCTAAGATGAGCAAGTTTGAGTTTGAAGTGTCTAATAGTGTGGTCAAGGAGTGTAGGACCACAATAGTGATTAGGGAAATAGAGTTGTATAGGCTGATGGTCCATGCTCAAAAAATAGAGGAGCAAAAGACTAAGGAAAGAGAGAGAGATCAAGATGTCAAGGACGGGTGGTTTTAATTTCATCTATCCATGGTCAGAAGGTGGTAACCATTCTCAGTTTTATCAGAGATCTTCAGCCCCAGCACTCTCTTCAGCCAGTGCCCCTGTACCTAAATTCAGAAATAATAATCGAGATAGGGCAGCATACTATAAGTTCCAGTGCAGTGTTAACAGTGTCCATACGAATCCTCTATGTCAAAAATATGGTAGACACCATTAGGGTAAGTGTAAAGCTGGAAGCGATGTGTTCTTTGGGTATGGCAACCTAAGCCACCAGGTTCGGGAGTATTGGGTGGTTACTAAAAAAGGTAGGGATTTGCGCCACTAGGGCCAGTCCCATCATTCGTTAGTTCCAGTTAGTCCCTCAACTCAGTATGGTGCCGTTTCTAGTGGTACCAGTGGTCAGCGTCCAAAAAAATTTTATTCTCTTTAGTCCCGACAACATCAAGATAATTTTCCTAATGTAGTTATTGGTACGTTGTAGGTCTTTCATTTATATTTTTTTTCCTTACTAGACCCTGGAGCTTCTGTTTCTTTTATAACTCCATATATAGCCGTCAACTTTGAAGTCAGTCCAAAATATAGATCAGAGCCCTTTCAGTGACTACTCCAGTAGGTGTTTCCATTTAGCCTGGCATGTGTACCGGAACTGTTAGTCATAATATCTTAGAATGTTACTTCAGTTGACCTCGTAAAGTTAGATATGATAGATTTTAACTCCATTTTAGACATGGATTGGTGCTATTTATCCTATGCCTTAGCTAATTATAGAAATAGGATAGTTCATTTTAGTTCACAAATAAACCAGTACTTGAATGAAGGGGTAGTACTACAGCTCTTAGTGATCAGCTTGTTTTGTACCTTAGAGCGAGAAGGATGATATCCAAGGGTTATTTACCATCTTGTTCGATGGAAAGACTCAAATTCAGAGACTCCAACCATTGAGTCAGTTTCAGTAGTCAGGGAATTCCCAGATGTGCTCCCTAAAGATCTTCTTGGAGTTCTACCCAAAAGGGAAATCGACTTAGGAATAGACCTTCTTCTAGATACGTAGCCCATATTTATTCTGCCATGCAGGATGGCTCCAGCAGAACATAAGGAGTTAAAGTAATAGTTAAAATATCTCCTGGTTAAGGGATTCATCAGGCCCAGTGTCTCTCTATGGGGTGCACCAATTCTATTTGTGCATAAGATAGATGATTCTATCATAATATATATAGACTACCGTCAGTTGATCAAAGTCACCATTAAGAATAAGTATCCATTGCCTAGAATCGATGACTTATTTGAACAACCTCAAGGAGCCAGTTACTTTTTGCATACAGACCTTACATCATACTATCATCAACTCAAAGTCTGGCAATGTGACATTTAAAAAACAGCTTTACGAATATGGTATGGTCACTTTGAGTTTCTAGTCATGTCATGTGGACTTACTAATGCCCTAAAAGCTTTCATAGACTTAATAAATCATGTGTTCAAGCAGTACTTGGACATGTTCATTATAGTCTTCATCGATGACATTCTTGTCTACTCTGGTAATGAAAATGATCATACAGACCATCTCTAAATAGTATTTCAGACTCTTAGGGCTCATTAGTTGTTTGCTAAATTCTGTAAGTATGAATTCTGGGTAAGATCAGTAGCTTTTCTTTGCCATATTATTTTTTGTGATGGCATTAGAGTTTATCCTCAAAAGACCGAAGCAGTGAGAAACTGGCCCAAACCTATCTATCTATCAGAGATCAGGAGTTTATTGGGTTTGGCTAGCTATTACCATAGATTTGTTGAAGGGTTTACATCTATTTCATCCCCTATGTCTAGATTGATGTAGAAGAAGGTTAAGTTTCAGTATTAAGATTCTTATGAAAAGAGTTTTTAGGAGTTGAAGACTCGACTCACCTCAGCCCTAGTTCTTACATTGCCAGATGGTCTAGATGGGTTTGTTGTGTATTTTGATTCATCTAGAGTAGGTTTGGATTATATCCTTATGCAGAGAGGTAAGGTCATAGCCTATGCCTCTAGACAGCTTAAGCCTCATGAGAAAAATTACCTTATCCATGATCTTGGGCTAGCAGTTGTAGTGTTTGCCATAAATATTTAGAGGAACTATTTGTATGGAGTGCATGTTGATGTGTTCAGAAATCACAAAATCTTGCAGTATGTGTTCTCTAAGAACGGTTTGAATTTGCATAAAAGGAGGTAGTTAGAGTTAATAAAGGATTCTGACATAAGTGTTCTGTATCATTTGGGGAAGGAAAATGTAGTGGATGATGCTCTCAGTAGATTGTTTATAGGTAGTGTTGCTCATGTTGATAATGGTAAGAAGAAGTTAGCTCAGGAAATTCATTAGCTTTCTCGAATAGGTGTCTATTTAGTCAACTCAGCAGAAGGTAGTTTATGGGTGCAGAGTAGTTTAGAATCATCTTTAGATTCTGAGGTGAAGGAAAAGGAGGATAGAAATCCCAATCTAGTTAATTTGAAAGAATCAGTCAGAGTTTAGAAAGTAGAGGTTTTCTCCCAAGGGGGAGATAGTGTGTTTCATTGTCAGGTTCAACTATGTGTGCCTAGTGTAGATGATTTGTGGCAATGAACTCTTGGAAAAGTGCATGGTACGTGCTACTTGATTTATCCAGGGGACACTAAAATGTACCATGATTTGTAAGAGATCTATTAGTGGAGTTGGATTAAGAAATACATTGCAGAGTATGTAGCTAAGTTCTCTACATACTAGTAGGTTAAGATTAGGCATGAGAAACCTAGTAGGTCCATGCAGGAGTTCAGTATTCCCACTTGGAAATTCGAGGAAGTAAACATGGACTTTGCAGCAAGTTTACCTTATACCCTTCATCAGCATAATTCTATTTGGGTTATCATAGATAGGATGACCAAATTATCTTATTTCTTACCAGTCCATACCACTTATTCAGCTAAAGACTATGCCAAACTCTATCTTAGAGAGTTAGTTAGGTTGCACGGTGTTCCCTTATCTATTATCTTAGATAGAGGTACCCATTTTACCTCTCACTTTTGGAAGGCATTCTAAAAGGGCCTCGATTCTCAAGTCCACCTTAGTACAACCTTCCACCCTCTGATAGATGGTCAAGCTAAACTGACCGTTCAGACTCTGGAAGATATTTTAAGATCCTGCGTTGTTGATTTTAAAGGGAGTTGGGATTACCACTTTCCATTGATTGAATTCACATATAATAATGACTATCATTCTAGTATTCAGATAGCTCCGTTTGAGGATCTTTATGGTAGGAGATGTAGATCTCTGATTGGTTGGTTTGAAGTGGGTAAGACCGTAGTAGTAGGGCCTGACTTGGTGTTTGATGCGTTAAAGAAAGTTCAGTTGATCAGTGAAAGGCTTAGGGCAGCCCAAAGCCGAAAGAAATCATATATAGATATGAGGAGAAAGGATCTCGAGTTTGAGGTCAATGATTTTTTATACTTCAAAATCTCTCCCATAAAGGGAGTAAAAAGGTTCAACAAGAAAGGGAAACTTAGTCCCCGATATGTTGGTCCTTTCAGAATTCTTAGCCGTTTTGGAAAAGTAGCGTATGAGCTTTAATTTCCTTTAGATCTAGCTTCAGTGCACCCAGTGTTCCATGTTTCATTGTTGAAAAAGTGTATTAGTGACCCAGCGGTAGTTGTCCCCTTAGAAAATATGGATGTCCAAAACAGCCTATCTTATGAGGAAGTTCCAGTTAAAATTCTTGATCGTCAAGTTTGTAGAGTAAGGAACAAAGAAGTTCCCTTGGTCAAAGTTCTTTGGCGGAATTAATCCATTGAGGGAGCAACCTGCGAAGCAGAAGCAGATAAGCAGACCAAGTACTCTCATCTTTTCACTGCAGATCCAGTTCAAGGTAACTAGTTTCCTCAGATCATCTCTTTTCACTCCAAGGTTCAACTTTATATAGTCATTCATTCGATATTTCTTGTATTTATATATTAGTTTAGTCATGCCTTCAGTTGTGCATGCCCAATATAGCCTCAGTTTTCAGCATCTCAACTTCATTAGTCTATGTTCCCAAGGGGGAGATATTGTAATACCCTGTATGTTTCTAGCTCAGTCCAACCCTTAGTATACACTTGTAACACTTAGAAGCTAGAAAATACCTTATTTCGAGTAAGTTTAAGGATTTTTGAATAGGGATTGAACTGCATTCGAATTGGCAAAATATTATCTCACTGCGATTAGGCCTCTTCATGGTGTGTATTGCGATGACCATGTCATCACATTGTGATAAAGTCCATTTTGGCAATTGTCAATTTCTAAAGGGTCACCACGGTTGCACCGTGTCGTGGTAAACCCCAAAATAGCAATTGTCACAATCAAGAGAGTCGGCGTGATTCCACTATCTCGCAGTGAGGCTTTTCTTTTTTGCAATATAGTAGATTCAAATTACTGATCACATACCTTTCTTTTGTGTATGATGTACATATCATAGATGCTGATGCTCAGTTCTTGGATTGCACTTAGACTTTACTTCTCAGACTATCAGCAGTACAGTAGCAGTGGTGATTCCTCATTATTTGAGGACATATTATTTTACTTCATATCTATATTTTAGTAGTTAGCAGAGTTAGTTAGGGGACTATTCCGTCAACTCATATTCAGTCAGTCAGTTTTAGAGGCTTTTCAAACATTAGAGTCAGTTATTCGGTATTTGGATTTTCAATTGGTATGTCAGTTTATCAATATTTAATTAGATTCAGCCAGTTTTTTTATAGATTCATATTTTAGTATTGATTCAATGATAAAACGTTATGGCAACATCAGATGTTTTCTGCAGTTATGATAATATTATTCAGTGCTCACAACAGGTACCAACTCATGGGTTAGCTTGTAGTCGCTCAGGACTATAAACACCGTGTGACGGCCAAGGTGTACTCTCGGGGAGTTATAAATGTTATATCAGAGCCTAAGGTCTTAAAGTGTCCTAGGAAGTCTGAAAGCCGCATCATGTAGAGTCTTGTGGATGCATGTGTAGCGGGCCACACTTATGGACGAGAGGCTACAAGGAATTTAGGAAAAGCTTCCCTTCTTTCAATATTCATGTCATGCGAGTAAGCATGAGCTTAAGTAAAACTCCCTGTATAATCTATTTCTTCCTTTTGTTTATTGAATATGCCTCCTAAGAAGAACAGGAAATAAGCCAGCCCCTCAGCCCTTCCAGGCATATCGTCAGGACCATCATGTCTCTCATGCAGAATTCAGAGTTATTTTTACTACTCTAGCAAACTCCATAGCAGCACACAATGAATGGCCAGCTACTATTCCGGCCAACCCAGTGGCCAATAATGCTGCAACCAGAATTCCGAATTTCACTTGGATGAATCCTCCTTCTTTCATGGGATCCAAGTCTGAAGAGGATCCACATTAATTTTTAGCTATGGTTTAGGGTCACGGATGCTATGAAGGTGACATCTAATCTGAGTGCTGAGTTGGATTCATACCAATTGCAGGATATAGACTATACTTGGTTTAAGGAGTGGAAGGTTGATAGGGGTGTAGATGCAGGGCCTGTAAAATGGGAAGAGTTTGCCACAACTTTCTTAGATAGATTCTTCCCATTAGATTTGAGGGAGGCTAAGGTTTTAGAATTTACTAACTTAAGGTAGGGAGCATGAGCGTGAGTGAGTATTCCCTTAGGTTTATTCATTTAGTTAGATATGCTCCTTATGTGGTAGCTAATAACCGGTCTAAGATGAGTAAGTTTATATCCGGCATATCTGATAGTGTGGTCAAGGAGTGTAGGACCTCAATGCTTATTAGTAAGACAAATTTGTCTAGACTGATGGTGCATGCTCAACAGATAGATGAGTAGAAGATTAAGGAGAGAATGAGAGAAAACAAGAGAGCTAGGACGGGTAGTTTTAATTTCAGTAGCCAAAGTTAAAAGGTGTTCACCGTCCTCAATTTCCCCACATAACTCCAGTCCCAGCGCCATCATAGGCCAGTACTGTAGTATCTATATTCAAAAATGACAATAGAGATAGAGCACCAGGATCTATGTCCCAGGTAAGTGTTAGGAGTGCTCATACAAATCCCCTATATCATAAATATGATTGACACCATCAGGGTGAGTATAGAGCGGGTAGTGATGTGTGTTTTAGGTGTGGAAAGCCAGGACATTGAATTCAAAAGTTTCAGATAGTAGCTTAGGAAGGTAGGGATGTACGCCAACAGAGTCAATCCCATCAGTTATCAGTTCTATTTAGTCGCCCAACTTAACAAGGTATCGCTTTCAGTGCTACCAGTGGCCAGCGTCAGAATAGATTAAATACTCTTCAGTCCCACCAAGATCAGGAAAATTCTCCTGACATAGTTATTGGTATATTGAAGGTCTTTCACTTATATGTTTATGCTTTACTAGACCCTGGAGCTTCTCTTTCCTTTATAACTCCATATATAGCCATTAATTTCAGAGTCAGTCCTGAAACTCTAGCAAAACCCTTTTCAGTGTCTACCCTAGTAGGCATTTCCATTGTAGCTAGATAGGTATACAAGAACTATCTGGTCAAAATATCTCAGAAAGTTACCTCAGTTGATCTCGTGGAGTTAGAGATAATAGATTTTGACATCATTATCGACATTTATTAGCTCCACTCATACTATGCCTCAGTTGATTATAGAAAAAGAATTGTTCATTTTTAGTACCCAAATGAACCAGTCTTTTAATAGAGGGGCAGTACTTCAGCTCTTAGGTGTCAGTTGATCTCGTACCTTATAGCTAGAAAGATCATATCAAAGGTGTGTATTTACTATCTTATGTGAGTCAAAGAGTTTAACTCAGAAACTTCAACCATTTATTTAGTTTCAGTAGTCAGGGAATTTCCAGATATGTTCCCTGAAGATATCCGCAGAGTTCCTCGCAAAAGGGAAATCCACTTCAGAATAGACCTTCGTCCTGATACTCAGCCTATATCAATTCCGCCATACAGAATGGCTTTGGCTGAACTCAAAGAACTGAAAGAATAGTTTAAGGATCTCTCAGATAATGGATTTATCAGACCCAGTGTCTCCTCGTAGGGCACACCTGTTCTATTCGTGCATAAGAAAGACGGCTCTCTTAGAATATACATAGACTACCATCAGTTGAACAATGTCACAGTCAAGAATAAATACCCACTTCCTAGAATCAATGACTTATTTGATCATCTTCAGGGTGCCAGCTATTTTTCAAAGATAGACCTCAGATCAAGCTATCATCAGCTCAGGGTCAGGCTATGTGACTTTCCAAAAAATGTTTTCCAAACTCAGTATGGTCACTTCAAATTTCTAGTCATGTCCTTTGTTCTTTTGAATTCCCCAGAATCCTTTATGGACTTGATGAACATAATGTTCAAGTAGTACTTAGACATGTTCATCATAGACTTCATTGATGGCATTCTTGTTTACTCCCAAAGTGAAAATGATCTTGCAAACCAGCTCAGAGTAGTGCTTTAGACTCTAAGAGCTCTCCAGTTTTTTGCTAAATTTAGTAAGTGTGAATTCTGTCTAAGATTAGTAGCTTTCTTGGCCATATTATTTCTGGTGATGTCATTAGAGTTGATCCTCAAAAGGTCAAGGAGGTAAGAAAATGTCCTAGACCTATCTCTCCATCAGATATCAGGAGTTTCTTGGGTTTAACTGCCTATTACCATTGGGTTGTTGAAGGATCTTCTTCTATAGCATCCCCCATGTCCAGATTGACTCGGAAGAAAGTTAAGTTTCAGTGGTCAAATTCATGAAAAAACTATTTTCAGGAGTTGAAGGCTCGACTCACCTAAGCCCAAGTCTTGACTCTACCAGATGGTTTAGATACTTTTGTTGTGTACTGTGATGTGTTTAGAGTATGTTTGGGTTGTGCCCTCATGCAGAGAGGTAAGGTTGTAGCCTCTTTCTTCAGAAAACTTAAAACCCATGAGAAGAATTACCCTACTTATGATTTTGAGTTAGCAGCTGTAGTGTTTTCCTTAAAGATTTTGAGGCATTACTTGTATGTGGTGCATGTAGATGTGTTCATAGATCATAAAACCCTTCAGTATGTGTTCTCTCAGAAAGATTTGAATGTACTTTAGAGAAAGTGGTTAGAATTATTAAAAATTATGACATAAGGTCATATATCATCCGGGCAATGCCAATGTAGTGGCTGATGCTTTCAGTAGATTTTACATGGGTAGTGTAGCTCATGTTGAGGATGGTAAGAAGCAGTTAGTCCAGGAAATCCATCAGCTTGCCTTTCTAGGTGTCTGCTTCATCGACTCATCAGAAAGTAGTGTGTGGGTGTGCAGAGTAGATCAGACTCATCTCAAGTTTCTAAGGTAAAGGAAAAGCAGGATAGAGATCCTAGTCTAGTTAAGTTTAAAGAATCAGTCAGAGATCAGATAGTGGAGATTTTCTCCAAAGGGGGAGATGGTGTGTTGCGTTGTCAGGGTAGATTGTATATTCCTAGTGTAGATGAGTTGAGGCAATGAATTCTGGTGGAAGCACATGGTGCATGTTACTCTATTCATCCAGGAGCCACTAAGATGTACCGTTATTTATAGGAGATCTATTGGTGGAGTGGGATGGAGAGAGATATTGCAAAGCTTATGTCTAAGTTCTCTGCATGTCAACAAGTTAAGATTGAGCACTAAAAACCTAGTGGGACCATTCAAGAGTTCAGTATTCCTACTTGGAAGTGGAAGAAAGTGAACATGGATTTTGTGACAGGTTTTCCTCGTACTCATCATTAGCATGATTCTGTTTGGATAATCATAGATAGGATGACCAAATCATCTCATTTCTTGCCATTCCATACCTTTTATTCAGCTAAGGATTATGCCAAACTCTATCTTAGAGAGCTAGTTAGGTTGCAAGGTATTCCCTTATCTATTATCTCAGATAGAGGTACCCAGTTTACCTCTCATTTCTGGAAAGCATTCCAAAAGGGTCTTGGAACCCAAGTCCATCTTAGTACAGCCTTCCACTCTCATACAGACAGTCAAGTAGAAAGAACTATTCAATTTTCTTGAGGTTATGCTGAGAGCATGCACAGTTGATTTTAAAGGTAGTTGGATTGACCACTTGCCTTTGATTGAGACAACTATCATTCCAGTATCAATATGGCTCTATTTAAGGCTCTCTATAGTAGGAGATGTAAATCTCCAATTAGTTGGTTTGAAGTATGTGAGGCCGTAGTAGTAGGTCCTGACTTGGTGTTTAATCTATTAGAGAAGATTAGGTTGGTCAGAGAAAGGCTTAGGGCTGCACAGAGCTGACAAAAATCATATGCAGATGTAAGGAGAAAAGATCTCGAGTTTAAGGTTGGTGATTTTGTGTACTTAAAAATCTCTCCCATAAAGGGAGTGAAGAGATTCAGCAAGAAAGGGAAACTTATTCCCCAATATGTAGGTCCCTTCAAAGTTATTAGTTGTTCCGGAAAGGTAGCTTACGAGCTTAAGTTTCCTTCCGATCTAGCCTTAGTATACCCAGTGTTCCATGTCACATTGTTGAAAAAGTATATTGGTGATCTAGCTGTAGTTGTTTCCTTAGAGATTTTAGATATTCAGAACAGTCTTTCCTTTGAGGAAATTCCAGTCGAAATTCTTGATCATCATGTTCGTAGACTAAGGAACAAAGAAATTCCACTTGTCAAATTTCTTGGGAAAAATCAGTCTGTTGAGGGAGCCACTTGGGAAGCTGAGGCAGATATGTGGGCCAAGTACCCTTATCTTTTCTTTCCGAATCCAGATTTAGTATAAGGTACTAATCTTCTTAAGATTTCTCTCTATCATACTTAGTTTTAGTTTCACATCATGTTCATGTAAATTGTGTATTTACAAATCAGTTCAGTCATCCATTCCTTGCATTAAATATATATGTTCAGTGTGTAAGCTCATTAGAGGACACTGAACATTAGGGGAGGAATGATCCCAAGGAGGAGATATGTAATACCTGTGTTACCCTATCATAATCTAAGTCCCGTTATAAGAGTATTTGTTTATAAAATTTTTGAAACACTCATTACTTTTCAGCTTAGAGTCTGCCATTGCATAGGATATTTAATTAAATTTGCAACTATATAAAATTCGCCCAAATTGATAACCGAGTAAGAAGTTATAGAAATTTTAAGTTTCAGTCGTTAGACACCGTCATTTTAACACTTGGTGCATCGTAAAGAAAGTCCAAATGACAATTGTCAATTTCCTGTGTGACCCCGCAATGTTGGCTCATCGTGGAGCAGGCCAATTTCCAGTTTGGTAATTTCGAGAGGGCCTCCACGATTGTGGAACGTCGTTGAGGTGGCCAAATTGGCATTCCAAAGGAAAACTGTGATAGCTCCACATCACGGCATTTGTCCAGGTCTAGATTGTCCATTTACTGTTGCTTGCCGCAATAATGGCGCATCGCGCCAAGGCCAAAAATTGGGATGGTCAGTTTTCAGGTTACGTTTTAAATCCATTTAAGGGTATTTGGATCTTTTTCCTAAGCCCTAAACTAGTCCTAAAACACGAAATTTATCCCCAATTGATCTAGATAATCATTAATTATTCAACTTTATCTCAAATTAAAGATCCCCTTTTCCAAGAACAAGAAACCGTAGCTCTCAAATTCAAGACTAATCCTCTAGAACTCACCTAAAATATCATGAAATTCATTATCCTAGGTATGTTAGATGTTTATCCATGGATTTCTTTCATTCATGGAGCCCAAGTAACCCATTTTAATAAACAAGTTATAATCTTTACAAGTTATTATGTTTTAAATTATGATTTCGTCCATGAATCTCCATGCAATATTGATTTTATAATATGTTACCATAAAATTATCATTACTATTCAACTATCCATGTTTGAATATTATTATTTGTTGAATTAAACCATGATTTAATACTATTATGTTGAATTCATGCTATTTTTATAAGTTCTATGGCATTCCTATGATTATTTTAAACCATAAACTATAAGTGTTTGATAAAATGCCTGCAAGAGTGATTGATTTAAATAAAAGTCTTAATGTTTTATCCTTTAAGCTTTGGTGTCATTTTAATATTATTATTTGGAGTCCTGGGGGTATTGAATATCCGAAATCCATAGTTTTTTACTTAGTCTAGTCTTAGTATATTACAGAATAGTCTTCAGAACATACTATGAGAATTATCAGAATAGTGAGATATTAGTCAGTTAAACACAGAACAGTCTAGTATTTCAGTGTCTTTCAGCTAGGAGTAGGATTTAGCACCGAGCGACTGTAGGGATGAAGGCTCCCCCGTAATATAGGAAGAGTCATTAGTAGTAGTCCCTATACTCAGAACTACGTAGCTAGTGTAGGATATGAGAAGTTACCCTTCAGATTAGGCTTGACTATCTCGCAGGGGTCACCCGTAAGTTGAGGCTTTACACCCTTAGCCCTTTGGACATAATATTAGTTTAGTGGATCTACACATATATCGTTAGTACACGTGGCACGATATTAATACCCTTCCAACTGGGATTACAGGTTCGACCCCGATTAGCTTTAGTTGGGGAATTTCGGTTAGATAATACCTTCCGCACTCTCAGATATAGTCTCAGTTACAGTCTTAGTTCAGTTATGGAGTCTTAGAGTTGCTTGAACAAAGCATACAAATATCAGTATTTTTTAGTATTTCAGTTTACAAATTTTACTCATTCCATGTTATATGCTTTATTATGCATCCTTAGTGTCTACAAGTTTTCACATATCATCAGTATTTATAGATTTTCATGTGTACTCAGTATTAATAGATTGTTAATATTTTTAGTATCTACAAATTCCATGTTCTCTACTCAGTACTCTAGGTTTTACATGCATATTCAGGTTATTATTAGTTCTGTTTATGAAACCATGCAAATCAACATACCTCATTTAGCATACCAGTACATTCAAAACACTAATCATATACCTTTGTTTTGCGCTATGATGTATCATATCATAGATACTGACATTCAGTTCCTGAACCACGCTTAGACTTCACTCCTTAGGCTATCAGCAGTACAGTAGTAGTGGTGAGTCCTTATAATTCGAGGAGAGATTATCTTACTTGATATCTCTATTTTAGTAGTAAGCAGAGTTAGTTGGGGGCCTGTCCCATCAACTCATATTCAGTCAGTCAGTTTTAGAGGCTTTTCAGACATTAGAGTTAGTTATTCATTATTCGGATTTTCGGTTGACATGTCAGTTTATCAGTATTTAATCAAATTCAGTCAGTTTTTCTATAGATTCATATTTCAGCATTAATTCATTGATAAAACCTTTTGGCAATATCAAATGTTTTCTGTAATTATGATATTATTATTCAGTGCTCACAACAGGTACCATTTCATGGGTTAGCTTGTGGTCCCTCGGGACTATAAGTACTATATGACTCCCAGGGCGTACTCTTGGGGCATTACATTGGGGCATGTCGGTTAGATGATACCTCTCACATTCCCAGCTACAATTTCATTCCAATAATCAATTCAGACACTCAGTCTCAGTGTTGTTTAACCAAAGATTATAGATATCAGTTGTTTTAGTATTTTAATTTATAGATTTTATTCAGTTCATGTTACATGATTGGTCATACATCCTCAGTATTTATAGATTTCACATATTCTTAGTAACCCCAGATTTTATGCATTCTATTCAATACCTTATGAAATACATACATATTCAGATGATTATTTATCCATGTTCATAAAACCATGCATATTAGCCTACCTTATTTAGCATACTAGTACATTCAAAGTACTGATCGCATACTTTTTTTTACACTATGATGTATCATATTATAGGTTCGGACACCCAGTTCTTGGATCGCACTTAGACTTCTCAGGCTCACAGCAGTAGCAGTGGTGTGTCCTCATATTTTGAGGACAAATTATTTTGTTTCATGCTTTTATTTTATTAGTTAGTTAGAGTTAGTTGGGGCCTATCCTATCAACTCGTGTTAAGTTATGTTTAGATCCTTTCGGACATGTCAGTTAGTTTTTCAGTTGGTTAGTATTTTATTGGATTCAAATAGTTATTTTCTTCAGATTAATGTTTCAGTACTAATTCAGTTGATAAAAACTTATGCCTAATCATTTGTTCTTCCACATTTATTATGTTATTATTCAATGTTCACAATAGGTACCAGTTCATGGGTTTGCTTGTGGTTCCTCGGGACTTGAAGCACTGTGTGACGCCCAGGGTGCACTCTCATGGCATTAAAGTCATCTTAATTCAAAGTTTTTTCAAAGAAGTTGAAATTCATATCTTCAATCATTCATGATATTCAATACTTCAAAATCCAAGTAATTAAATGTATCATTTCAATCATTACGCTCAAATCAGCAAAATTCTTCATACGTCATTAGAAATAACCTAAAAAGGGAGGGAAATTAGTAATTAATATGTATAATGACAATTCTCAAACCCAACTTTAGATCATTATTAGAATAAGTATAAATGATGCATCAAAGTTCATGCCTTAAAATAATAATTCAAGCTAGGAGTATTCAGCATGCCTTTGTGACTAAGGAATTTCAAGAACTAGAATTCAGAGCACCTGGAGTAGAATCGTTTTAAAGAACATAATTTATTTTCTTGAGAATTGAGAAGATGAAATATAGTTTTAATCCTTGATAGCTGTGGGAAATAAGAGTTAATGGATGATGAAGGTCGTTTAAAAGGTTAAAGGACCAAAAATCCCCCATCCTAAACCAAAAAGAACAAAATTCATGTTTTAGACCCTTAGGCGTTGCACACCCTTATCGCTCCAACCCAAGGGCGTGACACGCCCTTATAATAGAGTAATAAGGTTGTGGAATCTTCTTATCATGGGGCGATAAGAGCGTGGAACACTCTTATCACAAACATTTGCTAGTTTCACGTAAGAGTACGTGACCTCTCCATAGCACACTCTTAATGTAGACTGTTTCTAGTTTGGGGTCCCAATATTAACCGATAGGTAACCCAAAGATTTCGAAACACTTCCTAAGGGTCCCGTTGCCTTCCCTTATCATAATTCAATTAAAAAATCATCATTAATCACTATAGAGGTAACAAATTAAATTCATTGAAAAACCTAGTGGTTAACATAGTTATGCTCATTTTCTCGTGGGTTAGACCCTGTAACACCTATTGGGTTATAGGGAAGAAGAATGAAGATGTATCTACTTTAATACCTGGGCTACGATGAAACCCAAGAGGTCTATTTCACCAATATCTTCAGCCTCAACCCTGAGGTTTTACATAAAATCCATATGTTCACCCGTAATAAGGTTTCATTCTCCAAAATCTAAAATATCCCCTGTACGGTGAAAAATCATATTTCCATCCACAATGGAACATCCCAACCACTAAAAATCATCCCCCTAATTCCGAAACATACCAAAGTCCTCCTAGACCTAATTTTCAAATCAGGCCAGAATATGTAAATAGGCAGAAGCCAAGGAATAGTTTCATACCAATTAGGGAATCGAATACCAGTTTGTTCAAGAAATTGAGACAGTGAGGCATGATCACTCCTCTCCTTGGATATACTCTGGATACATATTCAAGAAATTTTAATCCTAATGTACAATATGTATATCATTCTAATGTTTAGGGCGATAGTACTTGAGATTTACATGCTTTGAAAGGAGAAATAGAAAGGGTGATACAAGATAAATTGATTATCGTGTAGAACATTGGTAGTAGTGAAATCTGTAGTCATGCTGATATGAAAACTAGTGGCTAAGATGTTGAGCTCATCAATTGGAAGGTCATTCCTCTCCTTACTAAGAAGGATATTTGTTAGTTTGTATGACATTCTTGAGTTATTTTGATCCAGATGTTAAAATCCAGTCCAATAATGAAAAATTGAATCAGAATTAAAAAAGAGCATTATGATAAAATAAGTGTAAGAATTTGGTAACTAAATTAAATCTTCTTGAATGGATTGAGGAAATCACTTTGAAATCATAACAATGACTTGAACATTAATGAGAAAGTGCACCACAAATATT